>NC_133653.1:144209677-144414283 GCF_009905375.1 Apium graveolens
GTACTCAGAAGGGTCTTTTGGAGCATAATAAGTTGGAATGACCATATCACCATATGTTGTCTTTCAACTTTAACCATAGATTGGATTGCCCATCCTGATAAACAACAACATTTTCTTTTTCCAAAGAGTGTAGTTAGCTTTGTCAAAGGTAGGAATTTTGATGCTACTAATCTTCTGTGTATTCATTCTCCCAAGATCTTGAATCTGTTTACTTTCAGATTTTGTTCTGATACCACTTGTTAGGAAATGAATAACACACAAAGGGGGGAGTGAATGTGTTTTACTGTTTTTATGCTTTTTTTGAACTTTTTATGGTTGAACAAAGTAAATTAAATCTTGTAGTAAAATGTGTTACATGCTGAAATTAACCATGCAATATTAAAGAACACAGATGTTTCAAAACCCAATAAATTTTTTATTAAAATTAAGACTGTCTTGCTACAAAATTTCTAGGCTCTTTGTTGATAAAGAGCTTAGCTTCTTCTTGAGAGTGTTACAAGATTTTCTATATAAAATGTTACTACTACATAAAAGACCAGTGTTAACTTTATAATTTAGTTAACTTCAGGTTTACACAATGTATAATAAGAAACTGCTTTTTTACTTTAGTAAACTGTCACTCGTCATTTCTATTTTAGGAAAAGTGTATCTTCCATTTCTGGCTTAGCAAATCCTTGCACACTGTGTTAACTTTTATCTTCCTCTATCAGTTAATCTTCATCATTGATCTTGCACTCTCTTCAAGCTGCTTTTTGTAGACTTGTCAATCCAGGTGGTTGGATTATTTGTTGATTGTAAATCTTGGATATTGAACTGGTCTGCAAATTGTACTTTGACATTTTGCCTCAAGATCTCCATTTGGTCTATAAAGAACTTGACATCTCAATAAGTATATTGGCTTATCGAGATCTCTAGTACTCCATAGTAAATTTGACTTGTAGAGGTCTCTGAGTTTTCTATAGGAGAATTTAACTTGTCGAGATCTCTAGTCTTCATATCTGCACTTTAACTTATCGATATCTCTGAGTTTTCTACTGACTTATTATCTTATCGATAACTCAGAGTTCTCTACTCAAATTTGACTTGTTGATAACCAAGAGTTCTCTAGTGAATTTTGGCTTATCGATATCTCTGAGTTCTCTAGTGGAATTTGACTTATCGATAACTCATAGTTCTCTAATGAATATTGACTTGTCGATAACTCTGAGTTCTCTAGTGAAGAAATGACCTGTCGATATCTCCAATCTTCATGTCTTCAATTTGACTTGTCGATATCTCTGTGAGTTCTCTATAAGCTTTTCTGACTTCTTGATAAGTCATTTGGAGTTCTCGAGTGACTTCTCTAAAACATTAAATCCGTGACTTATAGAGATCTTGACTTAGAATATTTTTATCTAAACAGATTTATTCAACTCCAAGCTTCTTCATAATTCTTCTGATGCATTATCTTCTTGATCTTCTGCCAGATAGAATCCTTAGGCTTGATACTGTTTAAATAAAAAGACTCTAGTCTGCTCTTTTACATTTTTACAGACTTTAGATGTTACAAGTACAAATGCAAACTAAGATTACAATACAACTTACTTAGGGTTGTCAATTTGACTTAGTCTTGTTAAAGTACAGGCATGTCTTGCACAACACACCTAAAGATCCCTCGACCTACATAGAGCCTACAAAAGAAAAGGTTTCACTAGATAACAGCTTACAACTCATACTGATTGAGTCCCTTGATAATGTAATGTACAATATCATTATTAACTGTGAGTCAGCTAAATAGATCTGGGAGAAAATAAAAATAATGTGTGAGGAAACAGAAGAGGTTGGATCAAATCAAATAAGTATCTTGGTTTCACAGTATGAGGGTTTTATGGCTATACTAAAGGAAGGCATAACTGATATTTTTGAGAGGTTCAATAAGTTGATAAATGATTTGCAGCTTTATGAAAAGTATTATGAAGCTGAAGAGGTCAACCTTAAATTCTTGCTCACCCTTCCTGATCATCTGGAATAAAAGATATCTTCTATTAGAGAAGGAAGAGATTTAAGCAGAATGACTTTGAAAGTCTTGTATGGTATTTTGAAGACCTATGAGCTAGAGATGTTATAGAGGAAGTCATTGAAGGCCAGTCAAGAGCATGTTGTTGGTGGATGAAGTGCCATGGTAGCCAATAACAACAAAATATTTGAAGATGAACTAGAAGCTCAGACTTCAGTTGTTCATGCTATTGAGCAGAATAATTATTAGAGCTGGAGGAAGATGAATTTTACACCTTTGATGAACTGGATGAGATGGACCAGTCAATGGCTTATCTTGCAAGGAAATTCTATAACATCAGGGTCAAGAAGCCAAAATACTTCAAGAGCAAGGGTCAGAAATCCAATAACAACAATTGGAAAGGAAAAACTCAGTTCAATTCACCTGGAAAAAGTGGCTACAAGTCAGGGTCTCTTTGCAGATCAAAGATAAGGTCCTACAACTGTGATGAACTAGGTCATTTTGCCACTGAGTGTAGAAAGCCAAAGAAAGTGAAAAAAGATAAAGCTTATTTGGAATTGGAAGCAAAGTATGAAGCATTCTTGAGAAAGCAATAGGGAAAGGCTTACATTTTAGAACGCAAAAGTTGGGATGATACAGATGATGAGGATGATTGTGAAGAATATTGAAATTATGCTCCCATGGCTCTAGAGCAAGGAGAATCATCTGTATCCAAATTTGACGTACCTATTCTAACTATAATTGAAATAAATGTCACTCAATATAAAGAAACTATTAAGAAAATGATTGTAGAGATGTTTCATATCCACACAAACATGATGGCAGCTGTCACACCCCAACTTTACCAATAATTTAAATATAACTATTACAACATTTTAAAAGAAGTAAACATAACCAAATCCAAGATCTTACAGTTTAGGGTTTGGAACAGCGCAACACTACCATCTATTATAACTGATTTTAATATCGAGTCCTCACACAAACTACTATCGCTTATTCTACCTGAGCTCGAACATAAGCATCAGCATCACAGGTCTTACGGACGGTCTGCTTGAATCTAACCATAGCTTCTAGCTGTAATATCAGGGTAAAGCAAGGAGTGAGCCAAATGCTCAACAAGTGCTAAACAGTACGATACAAAACATAAATCAAGATATACATTAAAGAATGATAATGGGAATACATAACCAATGATAACGAGAGATAAAACTTTGGGTGATGGCATCATTTTTCTTGTATCAAAACAATTTCAAAATCACATCTTAATCAAAATCATTTTATGATGCTACGGATTACAGCCGGTGATCAGCCGCGAAGTAATCCCGAACCACGCTGGGTTCTAAAACATTAATGGGATCCCTAGGCAACTTTTAAGCCTAATATAAGTGTGGAAAGGACTCGCGTCTCAGTCCAGTTCCACTATTCAGAGAAAACATTTACCCCCCTTTGGGACTGAAAATCCACATTTTAATCATTTTAAAAATCGATGCCGATTTAAGATAAAATCTCTTTTGACCGTAAACATTTTTATCAAGGGATTATAGATCAACTAGAAACACGGGAAATATGGTACTAAATCTCAGGGCCATGATCCACTAAACTTTACTCTATTAGGGTAACTGAAAGGTTTTCATATATCAAAACTTGGATAAGGAAATTTAGTGAGGCTATTGGATATTATGAAGGGGTAATACCAAACTGGGCTTAAAGCAATGGTTTCTCGTCAAGGTGCAAGTGCTAGATCATCAAGAAGATAAGCATCATGAATACTAAGGGTGTTAAGGTATGAAGAAATGATCTTTAACTCAGTATATATCAGAATTGTCAAGCTTTAGGATAAGAAAGAAGGGTATCAATCAATGAGGAACAACTTTGATAAATATCTGGCTTTCAGGTATCAAGGTAAAGTTTTATAGGGGTTCAAGTATCAGGATGAGATATCAATACTTAGGAATCATTAGCATGGTAATTAAGAGGATCAACCAAGTGCTATAACAACTCTTTATTTTATCATGGCATTCAAAATTACTTTAATATACTATCATGATAAGACTTTTGAACTACTTGCAATACGTACTCGAGGGTTCATGGCATTTCTATATGATTCAAAGATAAACATAAGATACGCTTGATTTAAATATATCAAAATGACTCAGGATAGTTGCATCAATATATATGAGCTATTTACAGTGAATACGAAAGACAAGTTGAAACACTTGCCTTGAGGAAAGCTGGTCTGGTCTGACTGGTAGGAGCAACGGGAAGCTTCACTTTACCTTTATGGCAAGTTTACCCTCGTCTCGAGATCCTACATAAATAATAATCCTCATTATAATATATTATCACCAACTTAACCTATTTACAACCCGAATTTAAACACGGATGACACTTAGGCCTATATGCACTTAATTTATATTCACCTTAAAAATATAATTGCACACATAGCCACATATACTCGCATATCATATTTTAATACCAAATAATACCACATACACCATAATGCAACACTAGGCTTGGATGATCTCGACTCACAACTTAAGTCACTTGGTCGCTAAACTAGACAAAGTCTTCAAATTTTGGCTTCCTAACTCGATGTGCCTTTACTAAACTATCCAAGACCTATTGACCCTCACTTGGGCCTTTTGCTCTACTGACCTTACACTATCTTACAACTATGCTGGACAACCTAGATCTCACTCCTAAGTGTTCTAAAACTAGGCGATAAGTGAAAGTGCTCATTGGTGTAAATTTCAGAATGACATCTATGGTTTCTTGAGTGCATTAGACACCCTTAAACTACAAGTTTTCCTTCAAAACTTTCACACAAGACTCTCCTGACCTTAGGGCATCTCCCAAACTTGATGTGGCTCAAGGGCCTGGCTTGGGCCTTCTTGGGCCTAAGCTTAAAGTCCAAGGTTCCCCTATTTTCCTGGGCAGAAAACGCCCTGACTTGAATTAACTTGTGACACATGGTTCTAACTCATATCCTATGAACTATGGTTGGAAAAACTTCTCTGACACTCCCTCTAACTAAGGCCCAACATGGCCTAATGAGGGCCTACCCATGACATGGTCAAATCTCCCTATTTCTAAGTTGCAACAAAACTGTCCCCTGCTGAACTCGATATGAGCTCAAACGTCCTCACATAGCTATACACACTCCTACACACTCTCGTTTCTAGTTTACTATAACCTCAGCTCTGATACCAACATGTAACGCCCCCAAATCCGGGGTCAGAGGATTTGGTCGTCACTATGAAACCTCAATCCAAATCAACCTATTTAATCAATAAACAAATGCCAGCGGAAGATATTTAGCATAAATGACCCCAAACTAATCCAAGATCTTTTAAGGTTACAGTTCTAGAAACAAGATATCCAAATTCCACCAATAAATGTTTCTATTTCCTAACCAAACGACATGCAAACCTCCAACCAACTCCTAAAACCTTTTATATACTCCTAATACTAACTTCTGGTGGCTTGGGCCTCAAAGTGCACATCAATGACATGGTCAAAACTCACTCTAAACCTCAGGGTACTAAACTGATTTTCTGCAGAAACTAAGACTCTTCTTTCTCCAAGGTTTTTACTTGACAAACTCAACCACCAACAACCCAATACCCAAAAAAAGACTTAAACATGGTGATTTAACTGAATTAACTCCGTTACACTCAAAATAATCTTGGTGGAGATCATCCTTACCTAAGGTGCAATCATGGCAAAACAAAGGAAATCACATTGCACAATTTACAAGTCATCAAGTTTTTGAAACAACAAGTTATGTATTTTTATAATATATACACGAATTATTACCATACATCAAGGAGCACTAATCAATATTAACACCTTATTCCTACTGAAATTAAAGCTTACTAACAAAATCTTTCCAAATGATCAAAATCTTCCAACATTCCAAGAGAAATTTACATGCATGCATGTCTTCGAGTTTTACCAATCAAAGCAACATGTTTTCTAAATATATTTACCATTAAATTGACATGAAATCCTAGCATAAGCTATATCTAGATGATCACTTAGCATGCAAAGGGTTTTATCAAGACTTCACTAAGATTTTCATGTTATCATCATAAAAACACACAAAGTGGAACATGACAACCAAAATACCATCCATTCGGCTCCTATCAAGTCATGGTTGAATGGATTAGGGTGAAAACAATAATTGCATGAGTGTAGCATACTCATGTCTAGTCATTCTCAACCCTTTGCTACTTTAACTCATGGTGAAAGCCTTGAATTCACAAGAATCAAGGATATTCACTTGGAGTTTTAACAAAACACCACCATGCAAGGTCAACACATAAGTTTTTCTACTCTAAACTCTTAAAATATACAAGAACAACATGTAGGGAGTAGGATTACTTGATAATAGGATGATTGTTTGAGTGAGAAATGAAGAAAGAAGGGGATGGGGGCTCGGTTTTTGGGAATTGCCGAGAGGGGAGGGGGAAAAGCCGAGAGGGAGGGGGAGGAAGGAGATGAGAGTGAAGTGGTGGGGTGAAGTGAAGTGGTGATCACTTCCTTGAGTTGTTTTTATGTCTTGATTTGACTATATTGTGAGTGGGTTTGAGAAATGACAAGGGTATCCTTCTAGCTAGAATTAAGCTAACTTGCATGCAAGGTCAAGGAGGTAATTTGGCTACTAGTTCATGAGTTAGTGGGTTTGGAATTGTCCTCTTTGTCCTTGAAAAGAATGAAAGGGTGGTTTGCATGCAAGGGCTTCCTTGTAATTTACTAATTATGATAACTAAAATTTATAAAGATTTATTTTTATAAAATAAAATACAAGTTCAAAAATTATAAAATTTATACCATAAAATAACTTGGATTTTTAGAAATTTTATAAAACCACTTTTGAAATTTGTGAACAAAATAAATTTTAAAAAGAAATTTATTCAAGGTTTAAAATATTTCTTATAAATCAAAAATAAAAGAAATAAATAAACTTTTGCTTTGAAAAATCATATACCACATAAAGTAAATTTAGGACGCAGAAATTTTCATTCACACAAGCATACAATAGTTGAATATATTGGCATTCGGCTTTAAAATTGCACCAAATTTACAAATAATATTACACGAAAATGCCGGTTGTAACATCCTCTCCCCTTAAGGGATTCTGTCCCCAGAATCTAAGAGAACAGATGAGGATACCGGGAACGCATATCAGACTCTAACTCCCAAGTCGATTCTTCGACCTTAGGGTTCCTCCAAAGTACTTTTACTAACTTTACTGACTTATTTCTAAGACTCTTCTCTTGCCAGTCTAGTATTTTGACCGGTTGCTCCATAAATGACAGGTCTGCCTGAATTTCTACAGGTTCATATTCTATCACATGGCTAGCGTCAGGATTGTACTTCTTAAGCAACGACACATGAAACACATTATGCACATGCTGATACTGAGGTGGTAAGGCCAACTCGTAGGCCACCTTCCCCACTTGACTCAAAATTTCAAAAGGACCTATATATCTAGGTGCTAACTTCCCTTTCTTGCCAAATCTAGACAACCCTTTTCTAGGCGACACCTTCAATAAAACAGCTTCGCCAATTTGAAATCGAACATCCTTTTGCGTTGGATCCGCATACTTCCTCTGTCTATCTTGAGCAGCAACTAACCTTCTCTGAATTAGCTTGACTGTGTCATGCAACTGTTGCACCAATTCCGAGCCGATAATTCTTCCTTTTCCTACGTCATCCCAACTTGTTGGTGATCTACATTTTCGCCCGTACAAAGCTTCGTATAGTGGCATGCCAATACTGGAATGATAGCTATTATTGTAAGAGAATTCAATCAATGGCAAGTGGTCGTCCCAACTTCCTGCAAAATCGATTGCACAACTGCGCAACATGTCTTCGATTATTTGAATTGTCCTTTCGCTCTGACCATCAGTCTGCGGGTGGTACGCCGTGCTCATATTCAACTTCGTGCCAAGACATTCTTGAAATTGCTTCCAGAATCTCGAGTTAAATCGGGGATCTCTGTCTGAAACTATTGATACGGGTACTCCATGCCTTAGTACGATTTTGCGCACATACAGATGAACCAATTTGTCCAATGACGACTTCTCGTTAATTGGAAGGAAATGCGCTGACTTCGTAAGACGATCAACTATAACCCATATAGCGTCATGTCCGGATTTCGTCCGCGGTAGTCCCACTATAAAATCCATAGCAATATTTTCCCATTTCCATTCTGGAATCTTTAGGGGCTGAATTAATCCGCTTGGTCGTTGATGTTCTGCCTTCACCTTCTGACAAGTATAACACTTCGCAACCCATTATGCCACGTCTCGCTTCATATTTGGCCACCAAAAGTTCTTCTTTAAGTCTCGATACATCTTGGTGCTTCCCGGGTGGATTGAAAATTTCGAATTGTGGGCTTCGTGTAGGATCTCATTCTTTAATTCAGGTACATGAGGAATCCAAATTCTGGAGGAAAACCTTAGTATCCCTTGCTCATCCCTTTGAGTATTAATCTCCTCTCTAGTTAACTGATTCTTCTCTTTCTCCATTACTTCTTCTTGACATTTCTTTATCCTTCCACTAGGGTTGGCTGAAAAGTCATTGCATGACAAACTTCTTCAACTTTTCCACAATCACAGAGTTCCAGTTCAAATCTATTGATTTCTTCAGTCAATTCCTTTGGTGTTGCCATCATATTCAATCTCTCCTTTCTGCTTAGTGCATCGGCCACAACATTCGCTTTTCCAGGATGGTAATTTATCGAGCAATCGTAGTCCTTGATCAATTCCAGCCATCTCCTCTGCCTCATATTGAGCTCCTTCTGAGTGAAAATGTACTTTAAACTCTTATGATCTGTGTAGATTTCACACTTCTCTCCGTAGAGGTAATGTCTCCAAATCTTAAGTGCGAACACTATGGCGGCTAGCTCCAAGTCATGCATCGGGTACTTCAACTCATGTGGTTTCAACTGTCTTGATGCATACGCGATCACCTTACTGTGTTGCATTAACACACAGCCCAATCCTTTATGTGAAGCGTCGCTGAATATCACAAAGTTTCCTTGGTCATGTGGTAGTACTAACACCGGAGCTGTTACCAATCTCTGTTTCAACTCTTGAAAACTATCCTCACATTCTGCACTCCATTCAAACTTTTTATTCTTCCTGGTTAACTTGGTCAATGGCGTGGCGATTTTCGAAAAATCCTTGACAAACCTTCTATAGTATCCTGCCAATCCTTGAAAACTTCGCACTTCTGTAGGAGTCTTTGGCCTCTCCCAACTCATAATTACCTCAATCTTTGCCGGATCCACTTTAACTCCTTCATTTCCAATGACGTGTCCCAAGAATTAAACTTCCTTTAACCAAAACTCACATTTGGAAAACTTGGCATACAACTTCTCTTGCCGAAGTATCTCCAATGCTATCCAGAGGTGCTGTTTATGTTCTTCTTCCGACTTAGAATAAATAAGGATGTCATCAATGAATACCACGACAAACTTGTCCAGATACTTCTTAAATACTCGATTCATCAGATCCATGAATACGGCCGGGGCATTGGTCAATCCAAACGGCATTACTAGGAATTCATAATGCCCATACCTGGTCCTAAATGTTGTCTTGAGAATATCTTCTTCTTTGATCTTTAATTGATGGTATCCCGATCTCAAGTCAATCTTTGAAAAGCATTTTGCTCCCTTCAGCTGGTCAAAAAGGTCATCTATTCTTGGTAGCGGGTAGCGGTTCTTGATCGTTACCTTATTCAACTTCCGATAATCTCTGCATAGTCGCAAACTCCCATCTTTCTTCTTTACAAACAGAACAGGTGCTCCCCATGGCGACGTACTTGGTCGTATCACTCCCTTATCCAACAATTCTTGTAGCTGGCTCGCCAACTCTTTCATTTCTGCTGGTGCCATCCTATATGGGGCCTTTGAAACTGGTTCCGTGCCTGGAGCAAGGTTGATCTCGAACTCGATTTGTCGATCTGGTGGCAAGCCTGGTAGTTCATCTGGAAACACATCGGGAAACTCGTTAACTACAGGTATATCTTCTATACTGGGACTCCCTTTTTCTGAATCCACTACATAAGCTAGGAATGACTCACAACCTTTTCTAAGTAGCTTCTTAGCCTGAACGATTTAAAGAAATAGTTGTTCTTGCCTCTGCCCTTTAAATACTACCTTCTCTCCACTCTTCGTCTTTAAATACACTTTCTTGGTCTAACAATTAATCTGAGCGTTATTCTCTCCTAACCAATCCATTCCTAAAATTATATCAAACTCCCCCAACTTGAAGAGTATCAAATCAGCTGAAAACTTATACCCCGAAATATCAATCTTACACTTTGGACAGAATTGATTCACAGGAATCTTCTTTTGGTTCGCAATTACCACATTTACTACCTCGCTCAAAATCATTTTATCAAATTGAAACTTATCAACAAAAGTTTCTGATATGAAAGATCTTGTTGCTCCCGAATCAATGAATACTTTAGCTTTGACATTATTGAGTAAAAGTGTACCTGCTATCACCTGAGAATTCTGAACAGCATCCTTCATCTTCAGATCAAATGTCCTTGCTGTTGCTTGCGCGGTTGGTGTAGGTGGTGGAGGTAATGCCAATACCTCAGCTGGCACGCTCGCACTGGTACTTGCCACGTTCATTAGAGCTCTGACTGGTCCGGTTGCCTTGCACTCCCTAGCTATGTGTCCAGTCTTCCCACACTTGTAACACGTAACTCCTGCCTTCGGCATCTTGCACTCATTCGCCAAATGCCCCTTCTGGTTACACCTGTAGCAGGTCATGCTCAGTTTATTGCACACTCCAGGGTGCCTTCTTTCACAGTGCTTGCATTCTGGTCTCTGGAACCTATTTTCTCCAACTTGGCCTTGGCTTGCCTGGTTGTTCCCCTTTGATTGTTGCCTTTTGCCCAAATTTCCCTTCTTTTGAAAATTTCCGCCCTTATGAAATCCGATCCTCTTTACATCCGATCTTGTGAACTTCCGGCTTCAGACTTTTCTCTATAAAATGGAACCTTCCTCTTCTTGTTATTCCTTTCCTTCCTTGATTGCGTCTCATTATTCTCAATCAGAGTAGCTTTCTGTACTACTCCCGCATAGGTTTCAAGTTCAAACATAGCCACTCTATCTCTGATCCAATGCTCCAGTCCTTGCTGAAATTTCTTTTCTTTTTCCTCCTCAGTGCTGGTATACTTTGTCACAAACCTTGACAACTCGGTGAACTTCTTCTCATACTCCAGTACAGTCAAGTGCCCTTGCTTCAACTCCAAGAATTTAAGCTCCATCTGATTCTGCATGTACTTAGGGTAATACTGTTCCAGAAATAACTTCTTAAATCTCTCCCAAGAAACCTACTGAGTTGCTTCCATAGCTTTTACTGATTCCCACCAATAGATGACTTCGCCCTTCAAGAAGTAAGTAGCATATGGCGTCTTCTGATCGTCTCCTAACTGTACCAACTCAAAAGCCCTTTCCATTTCCTTAATCCATGTGTTAGCTATTACTGGATCAGTGGTATCATGAAATGCAGGTGGATTCACATTCTGAAATGCCTTGAAAGTGACAACTTGTCTAGGTGGTACTGGTGGTTCAGGTGGTTGGTGTGGTTCACGGTTATCTTGGTTTTCAATTCGTTGTTGAAGAGTTAGTTGTTGTTGAGCTATAGCATTGTTTGTTGTTGCAAAGTTTCCATTAATCGAAGAATATTTGGGTCTGTGGTAGATGTGGTTGTTGGGTTCTTCTTTTTGGGAGGCATGATCCTGAAATAAGAGTTATGTCAAAACATATATGAATGATAAAATAATTTGAGGGTATCGCATGGCATTCTTGTTTACTTATGAGGTCAAGTTTCAAATTAAGCAGATATGGCGATGCATATAAAAGCGTAAAATAACAGTTGAGAGAAAATGGAACAATATTGCATGATTATTGAAATTTAAAGGTCACAATACATCAGGATTAGGACAAAGTCTGATTCTAGGAACAACAGGCTTATTTAAAGGAAATAACGGAAACAACCGGGAATTCTATGGAGTCTGATAGTACAACAACATGAAAAGGTAAGTGGAAAGAACTAAGGCTCCACTCCATCTGAACGGGGCTTGGTAGTCTTTTCCTCTCGAAGCGTCTTCACAATGCTCTGGAGCTCATCCGCCACCATCTGAATGACATACTGGCTGGTGCGGTCCCGGTGCGCTGGCATCTCCTCAAACTTAGTGTTGACGTATTGTACCAAGGTCTCAAGTCTCGCAGTCATCTGCTCCTTGGGCTTCCCTTCATAGTTTGGCTGTCCGGGTACACGTTCTTCAGTCGGTCTATCAGTCGGTCGTACTTTCCCTGAAGCATGTCAAACTCGCGCCTCAACTCAGCATACACGGAGAAAGCAATAGTGTCGTCCGACCTAGAGGATGACGAGGAATGCGCCATTTGCTGACAACCAATAAGAGGAGTATTAATAATAAATTTACTTAACCTACTCTCTCGCATATTATCTATAACCTATACATATATCCTATAACCTATTTGGGCTGTCCAGGGACTCTAAACCGTAGCTCTGATACCAAAACCTGTCACACCCCAACTTTACCAATAATTTAAATATAACTATTACAACATTTTAAAAGAAGTAAACATAACCAAATCCAAGATCTTACAGTTTAGGGTTTGGAACAGCCCAACACTACCATCTATTACAACTGATTTTAATATCAAGTCCTCACACAAACTACTATCTCTTAATTATACCTGAGCTCGAACATAAGCATCAACATCACAGGTCTTACGGGAGGTCTGCTTGAATCTAACCATAGTTGCTAGCTGTAATATCAGGGTAAAGCAAGGAGTGAGCCAAATGCTCAACAAGTGCTAAATAGTACGATACAAAACATAAATTGAGATATACATTAAAGAATGATAATGGGAAGACATAACCAATGATAACGAGAGAAAAAACTTTGGGTGATGGCATCATTTTGCTTGTATCAAAACAATTTCAAAATCACATCTTAATCAAAATCATTTTATGATGCTACGGATTACAGCCGGTGATCAGCCGCGAAGTAATCCCGAACCTCGCTGGGTTCTAAAATATTAATGGGATCCCTAGGCAACTTTTAAGCCTAATATAAGTGTGGAAAGGACTCGCGTCTCAGTCCAGATCCACTATTCAGAGAAAACATTTATCCCCATTTGGGACTGAAAATCCACATTTTAATCATTTTAAAAATTGATGCCGATTTATGACAAAATCTCTTTTGACCGTAAACATTTTTATCAAGGGATTATATATCAACTCGAAACACGGGAAATATGGTAATAAATCTTAGGGCCATGATCCGCTAAACTTTACTCTATTAGGGTAACTGAATGGTTTTCATATATCAAAACTTGGACAAGGAAATTTAGTGAGGCTATTGGATATTATGAAGGGGTAATGCCAAACTGGGCTTAAAGCAATGGTTTCTCGTCAAGGTGCAAGTGCTAGATCATCAAGAAGATAAGCATCATGAATACTAAGGGTGTTAAGGTATGAAGAAATGATCTTTAACTCAGTATATATCAGAATTGTCAAGCTTTAGGATAAGAAATAAGTGTATCAATCAATGAGGAACAACTTTGATAAATATCTGGCTTTCAGGTATCAAGTTAAGGTTCTATAGGGGTTCAAGTATCAGGATGAGATATCAATACTTAGGAATCATTAGCATGGTAATTAAGAGGATCAACCAAGTGCTATAACAACTCTTTATTTTATCATGGCATTCAAAATTACTTTAATATACTATCATGATAAGACTTTTGAACTACTTGCAATACGTACTCGAGGGTTCATGGCATTTCTATATGATTCAAAGATAAACATAAGATACGCTTGATTTAAATATATCAAAATGACTCAGGATAGTTGCATCAATATATATGAGCTATTTGCAGTGAATACGAAAGACAAGTTGAATCACTTGCCGTGAGGAAAGCTGGTCTGGTCTGACTGGTAGGAGCAACGGGAAGCTTCACTCGACCTTTATGGCAAGTTTACCCTCGTCTCGAGATCCTACATAAATAATAATCCTCATTATAATATATTCTCACCAACTTAACCTATTTACAACCCGAATTTAAACACGGATGGCACTTAGGCCTATATGCACTTAATTTATATTCACCTTAAAAATATAATTGCACACATAGCCACATATACTCACATATCATATTTTAATACCAAATAATACCACATACACCATAATGTAACACTAGGCTTGGATGATCTCGACTCACAACTTAAGTCACTTGGTCGCTAAACTGGACAAAGTCTTCAAATTTTGGCTTCCTAACTCGATGTGCCTTTACTAAACTATCCAAGACCTATTGACTCTAACTTGGGCCTTTTTCTCTACTGACCTTACACTATCTTACAACTATGCTGGTTAACCTAGATCTCACTCCTAAGTGTTCTAAAACTAGGCGATAAGTGAAAGTGCTCACTGGTGTAAATTTCAGAATGACATCTATGGTTTCTTGAGTGCATTAGACACCCTTAAACTACAAGTTTTCCTTTAAAACTTTCACACAAGACTCTCTTGACCTTAGGGCATCTCCCAAACTTGATGTGGCTCAAGGTCCTGGCTTGGGCCTTCTTGGGCCTAAGCTTAAAGTCCAAGGTTCCCCTGTTTTCCTGGGCAGAAAATGCCCTGACTTGAATTAACTTGTGACACATGGTTCTAACTCATATCCTATGAACTATGGTTGGAAAAACTTCTCTGACACTCCCTCTAACTAAGGCCCAACAGGGCCTAATGAGGGCCTACCCATGACATGGTCAAATCTCTCTATTTCTAAGTTGCAACAAAACTGTCCCCTGCTGGACAGATTTTGTTATTCTACTTGTGCACCTAACCAAAAGACATGCAAACCTCTAACCAACTCCTAAAACCTTTTATATACTCATAATACTAACTTCTGATAGATTGGGCCTCAAAGTGCACATCAATGACATGGTCAAAACTCACTCTAAACCTCAGGGTACTAAACTGATTTTCTGCAGAAACTAAGACTCTTCTTTCTCCAAGGTTTTTACTTGACAAACTCAACCACCAACAACCCAATACCCAAACCAAGACTTAAACATGGTGATCTACTGAATTAACTCCCTTACACTCAAAATAATCTTGGTGGAGATCATCCTTACCTAAGGTGCAATCATGGCAAAACAAAGGAAATCACATTGCACAATTTACAAGTCATCAAGTTTTTGAAATAACAAGTTATGTATTTTTATAATATATACACGAACTATTACCATACATCAAGGAGCACTAATCAATATTAACACCTTATTCCTACTGAAATTAAAGCTTACTAACAAAATCTTTTCAAATGATCAAAATCTTCCAACATTCCAAGAGAAATTTACATGCATGCATGTCTTCGAGTTTTACCAATCAAAGCAACATGTTTTCTAAATATATTTTACCATGAAATTGACATGCAAGCCTAGAATAAGTTATATCTAGATGATCACTTAGCATGCAAAGGGTTTTATCAAGACTTCACTAAGATTTTCATCTTATCATCACAAAAACACACTAAGTGGAACATGACAACCAAAACACCATCCATTCGGCTCTTATCAAGTCATGGCCGAATGGATTAGGGTGAAAACAACAATTGCATGAGTGTAGCATACTCATGTCTATCCATTCTCAACCCTTTGCTACTTTAACTCATGGTGAAAGCCTTGAATTCACAAGAATCAAGGATATTCACTTAGAGTTTTAACAAAACACCACCATGCAAGGTCAACACATAAGTTTTTCTACTCTAAACTCTTAAGATATACAAGAACAACATGTAGGGAGTAGGATTACTTGATAATAGGATGATTGTTTGAGTGAGAAATGAAGAAAGAAGGGGATGGGGGCTCGATTTTTGGGAATTGCCGAGAGGGGAGGGGGAAAAGCCGAGAAGGAGGGGGAGGAAGGAGATGAGAGTGAAGTGGTGGGGTGAAGTGAAGTGGTGATCACTTCATTGAGTTGTTTTTATGTCTTGATTTGACTATATTGTGAGTGGGTTTGAGAAATGACAAGGGTATCCTTCTAGCTAGAATTAAGCTAACTTGCATGCAAGGTCAAGAAGGTAATTTGGCTACTAGTTCATGAGTTAGTGGGTTTGGAATTGTCCTCTTTGTCCTTGAAAAGAATGAAAGGGTGGTTTGCATGCAAAGGCTTCCTTGTAATTTACTAATTATGATAACTAAAATTTATAAAGATTTATTTTTATAAAATAAAAAACAAGTTCAAAAATTATAAAATTTATACCATAAAATAACTTGGATTTTTAGAAATTTTATAAAACCACTTTTGAAATTTTTGAACAAAATAACTTTTAAAAATAAATTTATTCAAGGTTTAAAATATTTCTTATAAATCAAAAATAAAAGAAATAAATAAACTTTTGCTTTGAAAAATCATATACCACATAAAGCAAATTTGGACGCAGAAATTTTCATTCACACAAGCATACAATAGTTGAATATATTGGCATTCGGCTTTAAAATTGCACCAAATTTACATATAATATTACACGAAAATGCCGGTTGTAACAGCAGCTACTGAGGAATTGAATAGATTGTCAGAAATTATTGAGAAGCTTGAGATTGAGAAACATGAGCTAGAACTACAGCTTGTTGATCTTGAAATAGTCAGACAAGAAAATGAGTACCTCAAGAAAATGCTTAAGTGTCCTGGAGTAGTAGATGCAGTGTTGATAGAAAGAATTGAGAAAAATTATTTGAAGCTCAAATTTTTCAAGAATGCATCTCAGTTGATTGGTTTGTATCATAATAAAAATAAACCATATGCTAACATAGCCATTGGTTTGGACTATGAGGCCTTGAATTCTCACAAGAACGTTGAAGCTAACAAAGGAAAAGAAACTATGAACCAAGATGTTCTTGTGATGCTAAAAAGAGTAAATGCACCTTTGTTTAGAGCTTGTGAAGTAAATTTCAGTTAAGTGGGGTTGGAAATCAAGCAAGAAATTGTAGATGAAGACAAAGAGAAGAAAGATGCATAATCCACTCCCATCACTAAATGTGAGAAGAAGCCTATAGTGAGTCAAGCTACTAAGACACCAACAAAGGAGATCAAGACTGAAAATACCAAGTAAAAGAAAAAGAACATAAATGGAAAACTAGGTGTAAAAAGAGCAACAATTATGTCTATATTGCAGATGCTTTAAGAAAGAAATGTCAGAAATGTGGCTCAACAAATCACCTAACTCACCTTTGTACAAAGGCTGTTAGTGAGCCAATAGTTGGAGCATGCAAGTACAATGAGGCACTAGCTGAAGATCCTTATTCCTCTGGTGAGAAGTTTGATTGTATTCCTTGCAATATGAAGGTTATGATAAGTTATCATAAATTGAGGAAAGATCTTAAGGAAGTCAATCTTGGATCTGCAATTATACAGGATAATGTTAATCAAACTATGAATGTTGTTCTTTTGAATGTTCAAATTCTACTTTTGCAACTGTTATGAAAAAGAAGAAAGTGTCCAACAATGCCTGGGTAGCTAAACACACTTAATCCTCATTGTGTGAAAGGGAAGAGGAATAAAGTCATATGGATCATTGACAATGAATGTTCTAGGAATATGACAGGTGATAAAGCCACGTTATCATAGTTTGGGGTGATGGTTGACCCATTGGTGACTTTTGGAGACATCAATAAAGGATTCACAATAGGATATGGCAAGTTAATTTCTGGTATTGTTGTCATTGATGATGTAGCACTAGTCGCTAGTGTTGAAGTGAATCTTTTTAGTGTCACCCAGTTTACAGACAAAGCTTTCAAAGTAATATTTGACAAAGAAGATTGTTCAATCACTAGCAAGAAAACTGGTGAAGTTGCTCTCAAATGAGAAAGGAAAGGAAGCATGTTTTTTGCAGATTTAAATTCAGCAAACAAGGATGGAATATGTTGCTTCTACACCAAGGCATCCAGTGAGGGAAGCAAATTGTTAGGTCCTGAAGGATTGTAGAAGGGGGGTTGAATATGATACTCACTAAATTAAAAAATTATTTCGAATATTTTGCGGATAATTAATTTAGTGTCCTGTTAGTGGTTCCGTGTTCTTGAGATGAATAGTGTTTAGGACAATAAAGTAACAAACACATGATATTCGGGGAAATATATATTTATATATAAATCCTTGGGGGTGTTGCTACATTCTGGTAAATAAATTAACCGGCTACAATCCAAGAACAACAATGTTCTTGCTTCTACAAAGATATACAAATTAAATCATATACACTGATCTAGCTTTTTATTTGTCTAAGGATCTAATTACCGGATAACAATTATAATGTCCCTATAAATATACAAGAGTTAAATTAGGCACTATAACGTTTCTCCGGTGAGAAGTTAAACGGTAATTCAATGTGCCTGAGCTTTTCTGTAATTATTTGTTTCTTGTTTTATCAGCTCTCGTCTGAGAAGAAGATGAACATAACAATACAAGTTTCTTTTTCTTTTGTTTCTACTTCTAAGTGTAGACTTTATAAAAAAAAGAATTACGTGGCCAATTAATAGCCAAGTAAACTAATGATAGGATCAATAAAGTGTAGCTGAGAGATGCTTGAGTCCCTGGGAGCTTATTTCTTTCCTTACTTGCGACTAAAAGAAATCCTTGTACTTGATTTCTAAGTAAAACACTCTTACTTGTGCATAAGGACATCCAAGTAGCATTCCTTCACTTGTTTTCCACTAAGTGGTGACTAGAAGACTGCTTGACATCCTATCTGGAGAATATAGTAGTTTTCCTTAGCTATTTCTGAGTTTCCAAGTTAGTTACGAGTAGGGAGCTTTCTTCTAATCTGGTTGCGACTCCAATGCTTACTAGGAATCTAAGTGGCGACCTCTAGTTCCCTTCCAAGGATGAGTTGCGAGTAGAACCTCTCTAGCATGGTTTACTTGCGCACCTTGCTTCTCTTGAGGCTCTAACTTGCGAATAGAAGTTCCTTGATGTGGCTAAGTTGCGATTGCATTGCCCTATACAAGGTAACTTGCGAATGTGATCTCCCTAGGAAGCTAGGATGTGGGCCATGGTCACATGGGAGCTAAACTTCCTTTCCATGCATTCTAACTTGTGACCTTGACCTCTAGAATACCGAGGTTGCAACTCCAAGTACTAGTCGTACACTCAAGTAACCACCAAATGCCTTAAAAGCATTTCTGATTTGGAAATAAGTTAAGTGGCGCCTAGAATATTGAAACAAGCACTCCTGATTTTATTTTTGCTATAGTTTATTCCCATATGCTCCTACTAAGTTAAAGCCAATTCTTGTACTGAGATATTGAACCGTACTTCAAGGCTATTGCTTCTGATAATCAACAGACTGGCCATCGTGACTCCTACTATAAGGTAGTGATCACTTTGACTTAGTTTATGTAAAACATTGCAATCTTTAGGTTGTCCTCTTTTCAAGTCTTCTCTCTGAGTTTTTTTATAAACCATCTATCCTGCATATCCAGATACGAATCCTAACTTAACAATTCTTCTAATGATAGTACTAAGATTCCTTTCACAAAATGTTGATGCCTAGTGCAACTGGTCTGGTTCACAGACGACTAACTTCAATTAAGATCTTCGTATTACATCCTTGATTACATTGCTAAGCTTGCAATAACCTTATCTTTTCGAACACTTTCTGTCAATAAACAAATGCGCTTCCACTGGAATCTTTTCTCGTACTTAGATAACGTCTTCATTGACGCTTGAACATATAAATGAACTCCTTTCAGTGCGCATAACTTCAAGACCGCAACTGTCTTCTTTAACATTTCTCTATACCCTGTCTTCAATTCTTCAGATTTCTATGCTTCAAACAATGTCTATCTTCAATCAATGCTAATATATTGAAATATTCTTGTGGCACTTTTACACTGAATCTTCAACACATCTAAAACCCTAAAAGTCTTTAACCTTTATTTTTCACTAAGGCATGAATATATTAATGAACTTCTTTCAGTGACCTGTAAAAAGACATCAAACCTTTTTCTAATCTTTTGATTCTTTGTATTTTCCTTGTCTTCATTTCTTCCTAATTTCTTGTATAGACGTAACATTATTACCTGTCATGTTCTAGTATTGAGTTAGCACGTCTACTGTTCATACAACTTCGTAATCTCACCAACAATCTCCCATTATTTGATTGTTAAACCTAATAAACAAGTTAAATAGATAGGATAACTCAACTAATAACTAAAAAAAGTAAAGTATTAGGACTTGTAAATAATACTAGTGGTATCCTTGATCAAATTCTGCATTTCCAGATTTCTTGACACTAACATAATATTTATCCATTAGGTGATTTCTTTGAGTTCATCAGATACATACATCAGACACATGTCTCATCTCCTGTTTCTTCTCTAATGAGGTCCTTTAGGTATAAAAGGATTTCCAGTTCCTCTATGATTGGTGTCCCTCTTAAAGCTTCCACAAGTTTGAGTTTGCCATGTATTGAATAACTACTCAGTAAATCAATCCTAAATCTTGAAAATGTGCCAGCTTTGACATTCAGAAATTTTCCATCTTTGGTAACTCTACTCATCCCCTTTGCCTTGAGATCTTCAGATTTTTGAATGTACATTTCTATCTCCTCATCATACTTTCTCTTCCTCTCCTGACTTTTAGCCTTGTTCATTGCTCTTGTAGTATCCTTATCCTTCAGTAAGCTTATCACTCTCTTGATTTCTGTGGGAGAGAAGGTGTCCATTAAGTTTCTGCCAAGAAATGTTAAGGACCCATCCTGATAGTAGATTCTTACTTCTTTTAGTGTTACAACCCAAACTCTGACTATTTCTTCATCTAATTATTGAAAGTAGTCTTCATCTGAGATGCACCAGTTTAGAGGTAGAAAATCACTTTGATTATAACAATTCCAGATGGCCCTCTCAATAACTTGCATTTTCTTAGGTTTTCTCCCACCATACTTGTAGTGAATTTTGGTTGTTGGCTTGACAAAAGGTAGGTTTGAGATTTTCTTGAGAAATGTTTGATTTGATGTGATTGGTATTTTTAGAAAGGTGTTAGTAGTTTGTTTGTACAAATATTTAGGCTTTGAGGTTTGAGGTGGTTTGGTGTTTAAGTTTGTTAGCTTAGAGGGTTGAGTTTGGTTAATTTGGATTTTTAGGTTTTGTTATTGTGGTTCTGAGCCATCTTGTCTTTTCTTTCTCCTCCTTTCATCCCCTTTCTTCTTTTCATCTTCCTTTTTCTCAACCTTCTTCTTATCCTTGCTACCAGTTGCTTTTGAAGACTGACTTGGATTTGAGCCAGAAGGGTTTTGCTCACCATGCTTCTGCTCATCATCATCCTTGTCATATTTTAAATTGAATTGAGTGGTTAGCAACATGGTGTCAACATTCAGTAGATATATGTCCAAGATCCTTATCATCTCCACATCTTTAGCCTTCTTGTTCTTTTTATATTTTAGATCAGACTGAATAGTCATGATCAGCCTCATATTTGATCTAACACAATTTTTAGGAACAGTAAGCTGTTTGCATTGCTTGGTTCTTGGACAGATGTAGGCCACCCCTTTGTTTGGATATAGACAGGCTTCTGAAAAAGCTGTTATCTGTGTATTTTTGAGCTCATGAAGAAGTTGAGTGTCCTCTGTGATGACTACATGCACTTTGTCAATCACAACATCTAGCTCAGACGCCCTTAGAGTTCTGAGATTTGGCAGAGATAATTGAAGGCATCTATCCACACTACCATCATTTATATTGACAACAATCCTTTTCTGCAAGTAATTTTCAACATTCACCACTACTGCCCTGATGGAGTTGATAGTCTTGGCCAATGCTCTCTTGTATGTGATGTAGTTATTTTGAAGAGACATCCTCAGAACTGCAAGAAGTTCACTAAATTCTTGATCTTGATTTGGTCCTTCTATAGCCTTGATGAGTCCGTCCTTTCCTACATCTGGAAATAGTTTAGTTTGTGAAGAGCTTTGGCCAACTAGAATAGGCTCTTTTGATTTCCCAACATCCCTAGACTGTTGAATCTTAGCCTCAATCTCCCCCTTAGTCTTGGGAACAGGCATGATGTGAGGAGTTGGTAATTCTGGCCTCGCAGACTCAGGAAGTGCGGGCAATGGAATATTGAGCTTGCCCATGATGGCTCCCAATGCAACATAATTTTGCATTTGTAAGTTCTTGTGGGAGTCCACCAAAGCTTGAATGTCTGCATGTTGACTCTGCACTAGTGTAGTGAGAGCTTGCATTTGTGCTATTAGGTTGGTGTTGGAGGTTTTCAGAGTTGAGACTTGATCTTGAAGAGCCTAAATTTGAAGATTTGTAGATGTGGAATTAAGTGGTTGAGAGCTTGAAGCTACAGAAGATCCAAAGGTTTCTTTTATAGCTTGTTTGATAGCCTCCGTGAGCAATGCATAAGGCTCATATCTGCTTTGGTGAAGCTGGTTCAACTTGAGGTTTGTGTCATTTGAACTTGTGATTTGCTGTTAAACCACTTCATGGAGAGCAATGAAAGATTGTCTGAGATTTTTGACATCTTTTTCCATAGAAATCAGATCAAGCCTTGCCATTTGATCAGCAAAATGTTAAAACTTTGAGGTGATCTTGACTTGAGAAGGTATGATCTCATCCATCTTTTCTTTCACCAACTTCCTTACCTTGTCTTCATGACCAGTCAGCTTTAGTTCTAGAGATTTACCAAATAGGTGAAAAGCCTGTAGTTGAGCTTTATAAACTTCAGTGACTGCATCATAAACATCTTATGGAGTCAAGGCCTTGACATTACTTCCCAGAATGGTGACATATTCATCCCTAAACCTAGCCAAGACCTGATCCATCTTCAAAAAAAATCTTTAGACAGCCATGCATCTATATTCACATCTTGCTCTACATCATTTATAATTTTCTCCTTCTGTTTTTTAACTTCTTCATTGTATGTTAGCAGAATGGCTTGATAATCCTGGTTAATCATGTCTGAAGTTAGCAGATGCTGTGAAATGTTAGCTAGCCCAAAAATCTGCTCAACAAGAAGATCATCCACAGTTTTAGGTTGAGAATCAGTTGTCTATAACCATTGTGAAATGAGATATGGCTGTTGAGGTTAAGAGGTTGAAGTTTAAAGTGTAGGGTCAGAACCACCTGTGACAAGAGTCACAGTGTGACTCACAGATTGCTCTGTGTTTATGACAGTGTATTGTCCTCCACTTGTAGTGGGAACCTCTAATTGAATTAGAGGGGATTTGACTGGGTTACTATCATGTACACCAGCCTCAAACCCGCAATGCACTGTCACATGAATTTGATATACTTGCCTCTCCCATAGCAGGGTCATTAGAAATTGTACTCCCAGCTTCAGTTGTTAATGCAATTTCAGCCAGGGTTTTGAGGGGAGTTATTCCTGTGACAGGAACCTCCAATTGAATTGGAGAGGATTTAGATAGCTCCCCTCAGGAGTACTACCCTCAAACCTTACAGCCTATGAAGGCTGATTTGCACATGAAGGTGCATTTGTGATCACCATGGGGTCTTCAATAAAAACTGATGAATCTCTCATGTTTGTGGTGGTGTCATCTAGGTCTACCCCAGCTAGTAGCCTCTCACCATCTAAATTTGGTGTCTGGGTAGTGAGCAAGGTTTCATGAACCAAGTCACTTGAATGTGGCAACACTTGAGGATTAGATTCAAGTGTCTCAGTGTAGAAAGAATAAATATTAGATATAAGATTTTGAAGTTCAGAACTCAGTGTTGGCAGCTCCCCTTGAATGGATGAGGGAGCTTCAAGGAATGTGTTGTCTTTGTGTGTGTCATCCTTGTTTCTCCTTTCATACACTTGTATTTGTTCAAGTGATGGTTGTGCAAACTCTTTACAAGGTGCATTTGGGTTAATGCTCTTTTTAATATAGACACCCTGTTGAGAGGATGCCCCTAGAGTCTGTTCAAGTCCCTCGTTTACAACTACATCCTTTTGAGAGAATGCAGAGGTGCCTTGAATGATCAACTCAGTTTTCTTTTGCTTTTTTGTTCTTTTGATCAAAGGTGACTCATGTTGTGTTTGTTCCTCGCCACTCTTCTTTTTACTCACTTCACCCTTTTGAGAGGATGAAGTGATTGGTTTCCTAGCAGCTATTGGTTTTAAAGAAGTAGGCTCAACATGGGAAAATCCCTGTGGGTGTGCCTGTGTTTGTGCTTCCACAGGCTCAGGAACCATTATTGCACTAGGTTGAACTTCATTGGTCCTCATGTCAGGCATAGGGTAAAATAGGTCCTAAATCTTTCAATCATGAAATGTGTTAACCTAAGACCCACATGTACCTTATTCTTAGTAGTAAGTGATCCAAATAAGATTTTGGACACTTGCTTATAGTTGCCTATTAATGACCTATCTACACCTTCAAGCATATGTATGTCATTTAATTTATGATTTAGAGCAAATATAATGAATCTAGGAAGGAAAATTTCTTTACCTCTTGAAGTTAATGGCATGGTGAGCCTGGTGCTCAATTCCTCCAGAATGTAGTGTCCTACATTAATTTGTTTGTTGTAAGCCATTGAGTAGACCAGCTTCTGAAAAACACTAGAGATGTTATCAAATCCTGATTTCCTGCATGTGAAATCCCTCACCACAGAATCAAACGAAAAGGACCACTCCCTCCTTAGATTTTTCTTGTTCAAGCTAGCCAAGTTGATCTTCTCAGAGTAGTTGACAAATTCCAAGATTTCATATAGCTCCTCCTGAGTTGGAATCTCTACTACCTTGTCTGTTGGAATGTTCAAGGCCAAGCTCATATTAGCTTCAGTTATCTCAACCTGTTGTCCTTTGACTTGACAGTTAACCACTAAAGTTGAAGATTGGTCATCATGCACAACTGTTCTTGCTACAGCTGTGTTCCAGAAATCCCACAATACATCCAGATAAAGAACTGGGTTAGCTGTAAGAGCTCCAACAAAGTAGGTTTAAGATAAGAACTTGACAAAGCTTTTGCAAGCTTCAGGAACTTGATTGGCATCTAAGAATGCAAGGAAGTTAGTCTACTTTGGGATGAAGGGTACAATAATGTTTGATCCCATTGTTGTGTATGTGAAGATTAATGGGTAAAAGAAATTAGAAAGAAAGGATTTGAAATGAGAGAGAAATCAGTTTGGAATTGAAAAATTAGGTCACTTTGAGATCTCAAAGGCATAAGGATATGTATTGTAACACCCCCAAATACGGGGTCGGGGATCCGAGTTATCACGAGTTCCATTTCCCTTAATAACACCCAATCTTAATAAACAACCAACTACTGCATACTGTGACCCCACAATATACACACACACCACAAGTTATAGTTTCAGAGATGAATATCAAAAATAAATAAGTCATTTTATTCCATAATTATAAGTCATTCCACCTCAAAAGGGTTTCTGAATAGATTTACATAATCTTTGCCATTATTACAATTCGTAAATATACATAAGTCTGGTACATCAAAAATTGAAAGCCTAGCCTATTGGTAGTTCCTACCTCAGCTACAGCGGCATCAATGCCTACAGAAAACTGCGGAACGTTTCCTATCCGCTCGCAAATTGGGAGCTTGGTCCTGTTCATCTTGTCTAGCTGTTGTTGTGTGATGAAAGAATAAAGTAAGGGTGAGCAACAAGCCCACCAAAATAACATGTATAATAATTTACAATATATGAGCATTCTCATATTACTCATGGAAGTCTTGGTCAAGAAGAAATGAACCAAGTTTGATATCTTAATGCGACGAAGTCACAAAATATTCAGTATATATATACATATATACTTTTCAAAAACTTTGAAATCCTCTGACATGTATAATATACACAAAGTTCCAGTTTATAACTGTATAAAAATATCATTGCAAGGTGATCTCATATATCTAACCTTGTCTCAACATTTTTCTGAAAATCTTTGTCATGCATAAGATAATCATTAACTAGATATAAGTTGAAAAGATGAAGTTACAAGATACTCCAATATACTTATATCTTTTCCGAATATTACTCTAACTACCACCGTTCAAGCTATAATCAGTTTCAAATGTTCATCACATAAATGAGACTACAAGATAAGACTTGAATAAATTCAATCTTTGAAATATCATTCAAAAGAAATGAAGTTATGAGATACTTCATTAAGTCCCGATATATATATACACCTATATATATATCTCATACTTTCCTTGAAAACCTCTGTTATAAAAAGTATAAACATAGTTATAATACCCAATAAATTTGGAAAGAAGAAAAATTTGGCATAAACCCGATATCTTGCTGATCAGGAAAAGATACCCATTAATTAACCTTTTCTACTAGTAGATGGATGAATCCCCCACCAGTCATCACCCTGGCCGTATTAGGACCTTGTGCTGGACCGCCACCCGGCCTCTTACGCGTTGATGGACTTCCACCCAACCACTTACGCTTTGATAGACCGTACCCCGGCCTGTCGCTTATGCCGACTCAATTGGATGGACTTACTTCCCGAATGTTAGGCAATTAATCAAATTTTTTTATCAAAACAGCAACCTCGTTGCGAATATAAAATACACCACAGAGCCGGATCCCTCAGATTTTTAAGCGAGTATTTAAATCCCCTTCGAAGGAAGATCTTAAATTTGAAAATAAGTTTTGGGATCCGCTCTAGCCTTTAAAATCATTTTGAAGACTCGAAAATATTTTTGAAAGAGTTTGGAATAAGGATGATTTGATAGAATAAATCAATTTCAAGATAATCAAAGAATATCTGAATATTATGCTATAAATAATATTCCAATAACAAATAGCTTTTATCAAAGCAAATGAAGTAAAAGTTTTGAAAATAACTTTCTAAAAATATTTAAAGTAAGAATGATTGACGATATCAATCATTTCTCGAATACTTGGTGAATAACGAAACATTATTCTTTGATAAAATAATGAACATTATTTAATAAAATAAACGGAGTCGTAAGTCTTCGAATGAATATTCAAACTAACATTCACTTATAGTTTAAAACTATTGAATAAACATTATTCGATTAATAGTTTTAAAAACTATATATATATATATAATATACTCGGGAACATCGCCTCCCAATTTAGAAAAATGTTAACCTTTGGGTCCCCTATACTAAGGGTATACGCAAATAATGCCTATCTCTGGCATAGGTATTATGCAGTTCATAAACAATTGAATCGATAACAAGATATCAAGATTACGAAACCGGCATGCATGTATATATATATATCATATCAACATGCTCCAATATATTGCAAGACTTTGCTAATAATAACCATGCACTTATCTCAAGATAATGCATCAATATATTACATCACAATAATAGTATAACAGGTAGAAAATTTGCCTGAGTGTTCCGGGGTAGACTTAAGCTTAGAGTGGGTCTGGTAACCTATGAACAACACCATAAGCCGGAATTAGACCACGTTCATTTAAGAAACTAGTCAAAACTCACTCATACCCTAACGGTCGCTTATGGTTGCTTATACGCTTAACAATTTGCGTTAATCGCTTGCATACCCTCGGCTCCACATATTTTAATAAATTAACCCTTACGAATTTTAAGGCGACTCTTTCGCGAGTAATTTACCAACTTCCTAATCCACCTTACATAATTGTTTCGTAATCCAATTAATCTTTTAAAGGCCTTAAACAAGATTTCAAAGTAAAGCGAGGGGTAATGGTTTGCTCATGAAACGCCGTTACTTAAAACGGTCGGTTCTCCCAAACCGTACATCGGATCTAAGTGAACCACATACCAAAATGAAGCTTACGACACTATCTAGCTAAAAATTGCAAAGTTACAGATTGGTCAGTGAGCTTTATGTTCCGAACACTAAGTACAAGCAGTTGAAGAAAATGGGCATTACGACGGCTATGTTTACGCGATTACCAATATTTATACTACTCCAATTAACCACCAACCAACCCATAATCATCAATACAACAAAACCTTATCTAAAACATACCACATCAGTCCATAATCTCAAAGTTTTCCAACTCATTCAACCACAAACATGATCTACTAACCATAACTTAAGATTTATTAACCAAAAACCAAGATTCAATTACCAAATCACTTCCAAATCAAACCAAACTACTAATAATCATAATCCATGATTCTCATTCACAAAACCAACCATTAAATTTACTAACACATAAAGTAAAGGCTAGGGTTTGAAGTTTATACCTTCCTTGGTGGGTGATAAGTTGCTAGGAAGCCTTAGGGAGCCTTGATCTAACCTTAAACAAGCTTGGATGTCACAAACAATCAAGAAAACACAAAGTTAGTTTCTTGAAGATACTATTCATCAAGAACTTTGATGAATTGATAATTTATGTTAAACATGGAATCTTGAGCTCAAAATCATACCATAACTAAGTTTAGAAATATAGAATTCATGGAAACAAACTTCTTATTTTTTGAAGGTGTGGAGCTTGGACTTTGAAAATAAAATCCTTGTATTTTCATGAAAATATGGAGCCTAAACAATGGGGAGAGAATAAGATGAAGTGGTTTGGTGTTTGTGAATGATTTTACTTGGTTGTTATTCAATTTTGCTAAAATATCTTGATAAAGTGATGACATCACTTGCTTATGTCATTGCTTGCATCATTCCTTTGCCACATGTCACAATCTCATGGTGTGAGGGTGTCTTTACTTACAACCACATTTTTTAGCTTCTCTTGGAATCTTCCTTCCCATGCTACTTGCATGTGCTTGCCCCTTGGTCATTTATTTGTTTTACGGTTCACTTAACTTTCATTTTCGTTAATCGTTTGAGGGATCATATCCAGGATCTTATTACTTGGGCTTCCCTAAACCTTTATTAATATTTTATATTCCTTAAATGATCCTCTCTTATAATCTTTAAATTGAAATATTTTTCATCATGTTACCATATACTTAATTCTGTCGGTATCTGGTGGATTTTCGGGAAAAATCAAAGTGTCTGAATTCAAATTCTGACGATCTTTACATACCCTCATATACATTATGGAGTGCTAATATGATCTCATAGTATCCATTAAAGAACCCTTTCAAAGGATGGTCCGACAATTTTTATTAATCAACAATATCAGCAAAAGTTACTATTCATCAGGGTTTCAAAAATTTCCAAAAATTGGGGTTATTACAGTCTCCCCTCCTTAAAAGGATCCCGTCCCGGAATCAGATACAAAATGGTTGGGGATACTTTTCTAGCTGTTAGTCCCTTAACAATATAGCAAGAATTACAGAAGGGGGGTTGAATGGAATTCTTGAACCTTTTTCTTGAAATAAAAATGTTCAACTCGATTATAGATATATTTGTTTTGATTAGCACAATGCGGAATGTAAACTTAATTGAATCAAAACATAAGTAATTAAAAACAAGAGTCTTTAAAAACTTTCTGGTGGATTTAAACAATTCCACCAGAGATATATATAATATATCGAGAGGACTCTGTGTGCAGAAATGCTCACAGCTGCTTACAAATGGAACTACTGAGAATATAGGAAATGCTAAAGATTCTGCTTACAAAGATTTCTCTGTTTTTGTGTTTTTCAGCTATCTCAGTTATTTTTCTATTTGCTACTCTCTTGGTTTATATAATACCAAGATTACAAAGTCAAAAAGACTGAACAAATATAAAATCTAACAGTCTTAAGCTTTGCTGCTTTTCGTCCTCTATTACCCAGTTAATGGGCTTTCACAGTGTGTTTGTATACATCTCGACGGCTGTGTGTCAGCTTCCACTGTTCAACTGCTATTTGAATTCTTCATATGATCATCCGTCGACTTTCAGAATATCCGTTGATGATTTAATTGATCATCTATCGACTGCTATATTAAACATCCGTTGATAGTCATTTGATCATCGGTCGATGGCTTTGTTAATCATCCGTCGGTAGCTATTTTGGCACTTGACTCTATATCACTTATGCAGAATTACAAGACATCAATTATGTACAGTTAATCAACCTATTCTGCATATCTAGTTAAAGTCAACATGACTTATATGCTACTACAGATTCTATACAAAGGTGCATACATAACTGTGCTACAAACTTATTATTACATAAGCTACTCACTCGATGGATAATAAGTTAATCATCCGTCGGGACTATAATGAGTTATCCGTCGGGACTATAATTCTTATCCGTCGAGTGCTACATTATTTCACTAAGTAAAATCTACTTAGATGTTTTGTTTATGAAATCATCAAGTACACAACATATGCCCTACAATCTCCCCCAATTTATGTCTACTGGAATTGTAGCCATAAGTTAAGAGATATTTGATGATAACAAAACATCCTGAACATATATCTTTAAAGATAAGTAGATAAACTGAAAGTGCTTCAATTAATTAAAATGTGCAAGGTTTGGCTCACAGTCAATTCAAGATGCTCCTCTAGCCTGAGCAGATTTTTCTAGTTCCTTGAAGGTCTGGATCTTCTTCCAAGCTTTCTGTTATTTTCTTCAATTTGATTCTGGAGCTGCCTGTGGAATTCTAGTTCATCAGATTCTGAGAGATCTAGCTTTTCTTGCATTTCCAAGAGAGTCTCATTGCTAGAGATACTCAGTTGGTCTTCTAATCTGAAGAATCTTCTCACACCCTTGTCATCCATGAATTCCATCAGCCAGTAGGGCCTTAGATGCACTCTTTTCCCTGTGTATGGGATGATTAGAGTCTTTGGGAGTGCATCTTTAGCTCTAACACTCCTCAGCTCTTCAATCTTCTTCAATACTAGTCTTCTTGCAGTTACATTGAACCCAAAGTTTTTCTTGAAGGATGAATAGACTTTAATCAGCACAGCTTGGCTTTCTTGAAGAATCCTGTGAAGTGGCCACTGAATCTCCCTTCCTCCTTTGTACTTGAACACCAACCTTTCAGGTAGGTTTCTGTATACATCAATTGCCCTTACTTCATCCAGTTCATCCAGATAAAGGTTTAGATCTGAAGATTCTTTGATGTCACACAAGTACAAGTAGTCTCCCCTGTTGACCTTGGGTTGAGCTTTAACTACTAACTTGGATTTGAGAGGTGACAGCTTCACTTTCTTGACTGCCCTTGACTTTGTCCTTTTTGGCTTGCTAAGGATTGGTAAGTTAAAGTCAGGAATTGGTATGTTATCCCACTCTATTGCTCATCCTTTGTCACAATAGGTTCGCCATGTATGTTCCTGTAGGGATCCACCACCCTTATGTCTTCAAATACCACAGAGGGCTTTGATGCTTGAGTTGTAGCTTGAGTGGATTCCTTAGGAAATTGATCTTCCAATTCCTTGTCAACAACATCCAGTTTCCTTTTTGTTCTTCTAGCCAATTCTTTCTTTCTTGGGGATTTCTTCTGTTCTTCCATCTTCTTCTTTGATTTAGCAGCTTCAGATGGTTGAGAGAGAATTTGTTGAGAAGAATTCACAGCCTGTAGCTTGGCCAAGATAACAATCTGTTCTTTCTTTTATTTAGGCTTCTTTGCATCTAGAGCAACTTGCCTCTTTTCCTGCTTTAATCTGGCTTTTTCTTCTTTCTTTGCTTGAGCAAATTGTGGATGTCCAGCTACCACATAAATTTCCTTTCCATTTCTGAATATCTTAGCAATTCTCCTTTTTGAAGCTGAATCAGCTGGATCTTTATAGAAGACAATAGATCTTGATAGAAGCTTCTTTTCATCAGGCTTGGGTGTCTTATACACAGTGTCCATAGGGTTCTTCCAAGATGACTTTGGATAATTTGCCCTTGGTTTAAGAATTGTTTCAGCCTTTGTAGACTTGATGGAGGAAGATTGCCATTTTTCCAGATAGTTCATGCTCATCTCATTCACACTGATTGGCTTGACATGAGAGTGATGGATGGCTGACCGAACTGGCTCCTTGACTAGTTCAAACTTTTTCTGTGTCTCCTCATCAATCTTATTCCAGTTGATCAAATCAACTTTCCTTTTTCAGCAACTTTCAAATTTGCTGCAGCTGCTTTAATTAGATCTATACCATCTGCAACTGTTGGCTTGGAGATTGTAATTGAAGGTACAATTACTTTGCTGATTTGTACTTGAAGTTTCTCCCCCTCAATTGGTCCTTTCTCCCCCTTACTTGATTCTCTCTCCCCCTTTTTGTTATCATCAAGTTGAGGAGTTAGGCCTTGTGCTTTAGCCAGTTGCATGAGAAGATTTGTCTGAGTCTGTTGATTTTGAAGAAGGATAGCCACTGAATTCTCAATAACTTGAACTCTATTTTCTAGCTTGGCTAGCTTCTTTTCAGAGTCTGATTCTCTCCTCAATCTTAGTAGTAGATCTTGCATGGTACCATATGGCATTACTGAATCCAGCTTCTCAGAATTGTATGTCTTCAAGTCAGCTATATCTCTTTTTAGTTTATCCAAACTCATATTCTGTCTTAAGTGTTGGATCTTCATGAGATGTAGAGAGTCTAGGTGAGCTTGAAGAATAGCCTTGGTACCAGCATCTGAAGTCTCCTAAAGGGCCTTTTGAATAGCCACCACTTGGTTGACCAAAGACACATCAAATTGTCCTGGTGTAAATTCCTTTGTCCATGCCCATCCAGGTAAATTTAAAATAGAACTTGGGCCTTCATCTCCCCTTAAGTTCATGCTTCCATCCAAAGAAACAGATTCGTCATCATTACAATTTACTCCAAATTCTTCAGATGGCTCACCAGCTTGAGAAGGCATCCTATTGACAGCAGCTTTATCTCTTTGAAGAGATTCTGAGGTGTGTACTAAATTCAAAGTCTGTTCTGCCTCCACATTGCCCTGAGCAGCCAACAATTGATAGGCTGACACAGGATGAGTAAAAGTGTTAGCATCCAAGGAAATGTTATCAATTTCAGCTTTGTAATGTTACTGAAATTGTCTTCCCTTTTCAGCATCATCCACAATCATTGACTCACTAGCAATGGCTGGATCCACCCTTATTTCTCCTATACCTGCCTTTCTCTTATAATCTCTCTTTTGTTGCATCAGGGTCTCACCCTGGCTCTCCACCCTCACACCCTCACCTTCGCCTACTAAGGTGGGACTCCTCTCACTCACTTTTGCCAATCCTGAATAAATGAATTGCTGAGATTCACTATTTTCCTCTCCTTTTGCCTGGGAGCAACCCAGCCTCTCACTCAATGCACTCTCATCTCTCAGTCCTAAGAGTCACTGTATTACCACTAAATCCTCTGCACTAGAAATGATTGAAGTTTGAAGTTGTGCAGAGACACTCAACGGATAAGAGATATCCATCGGGTGAGTGGTAAAGCTATCCGACGGATAACTGCTGTTAAGCTTATCCATCGGGATACAATCACTACTCGACGGATGAGCAATATCCATCGAGAGAGTAGAAATGAATGAGGTGGGAAGAGAAACTATTGTTGACTCTGTGTTGATTGAAGTTATTTGAGGAACAGATGTCACAATAGTATCTGAAAGTATTGGCAAGTGAGCCAACAAATCATCTAAAAGATGATGCTCACTTGCACTAGATTTTGGCTTCCCCAACAGAGTTAAAGAAGGGGAATCAGGAATTGAAGTGTTTATCATATCCACTTCCAGAGAGTTTGTTGGTGAGTTTGGTGTTTCAGAGGCTTCTATTATAAGAGATTTTGGCTGTGACTCCACATTTATTGGAGCCACATCAATCTGAATTTGAGAAAGTGCAGGGACTGTGTCTTTAGCACCAGTTTGCACTGTGTGTGTGCCCTGTGCATCCCCAGTTGTTTTGGATTTCTTCTTTCTTGTGTAAGTTTGGGGTGAGCTTGTGTCCCTAACCCTTTTGATCTGTGCTCTTGGCTGAGAGCTTTGTTCAATAGCCACATCCTATTGGGAGGATGCAGCTAGAAGTGAGCTTTTGTCCTTTTTAAGCACTGCAGTTTGTTGGGAAACTGCAGTGTGGCTAGGCTGGGATTCACTCAACTCTCCAACCTTATCCTTGGGGTTTCTTTGATGTTCACCCCTTCCCTCACCTAACTAACCCTCCTTCACACTCCCCTCTTTGGCTTTGGTAGATTTTTCAACTGGTGCCTTTTGAGAGATACCAGAGGGGGTTTTCTTTGACTTGGATTTAGAAATTGTAGTTGATTTGGCAGCTTTGGTAGGCAACTGTTTGGTCATTGTCACAGTTTCCATAGCTACTCCTGAACTCAAAGAAATTGAGGAGATTGGAATAGTTGAGGGTATGGATGAACTTACCTCACTTACCTGAGGTGTCTGCATTACAGGAAAGTAGAACATTGGCACATCCCTGTGATGGTTGGCTCTGTTCAAATCTGCTATGATTCTTCTCTCTTGAACCCAACAAGCTAATTTGTTGTTTGAGTTCTCAAGTATAATCTCTTGACAAAGATGGTTAGCCAATATCATGAAAAATCTAGCATAATATACATTCTTTCCCCTTTTGGCTAACTCACCTAGTTTAAAACCTAACTCATACAAGACAAGGTCACTGAAATTGTAAAATTTATCTGTAACTAGCATGTATAGCATGTTAAGCATGGAAATGTTCACAGAATCAAAATTACTGACTTTTCCAGAGAAAACTTTAGTCACAACATCACACATGAAACTCCATTCATTCCTAAGACCTAATCTTCTAATCTCACTTAGCTTAGTAGTAGGAAGTGCATAATGCATGGAATTAAGCATATTGATAATATCAGTGTCAGCGTGTGGTGAAGTTACATTATCATCAGGAATTTTGAAACATGCTTTTATCACATCACTATTAATATAGAACTCATTACCTTTGATAGTTAGAGTGATGGTTTTGTCAGTAGAGTTGTAGATTGCAGTGGTCCACATCTTTTCAACAACTTCACAGTCAACTGTGGGTGATTCAAGCATGGCATAACTTAACTTGCAGTTCTTCACGAAGTCCATCATCTTGTGATAGTCTTCTGATTGCTGAATACCCTTATTGACCAAAGCAGTGAAGTTGTTCTTCTCATAAATGAACCCAGTCTGAGATATGATCTTTACTACAGGTGCCATTGTTAGAGAATGAAAGCTTGAAGAGAAAGAGGATATTTTCTTGAGAGAGAATAAAATAAAAGCAGTGAGAATGATTAAAGAAAATAATTAGAATGAAATAAGCTTTTATACTATCTCAAAAACAACGGATGAAAATAATAAAGAAAAGTAAATTACCCAATAGAAATTGCCTAAATTAGCCGTTTAAAAATAAACTGTAAAAATTCCACCCATTATCCGTCGTGTAATGCTTGCAAACTATAAGTATACTCGATGGATAATGTTCAGGGAATTAACGGTTAAGATTTAGACACTTCAACGGATGAGAATAAACTGTTATCCGTCGAGTTTTAAAAGATTCCAGAAAAGTAATTGATTTTTATTTGCACATAGTATATCGACGGATGACTCAACTCGATGGATAGTGGTCATCTGTCGAGATGTAAATTTTGACTGAGCCAAAATTTCACTCATGACTAAAAATCAGTTAAATTTCTGGATACATATCAACTTGCAAAATAACTCAGATAGATTCAAGAGTAATTAAGCTTACCTAACAAGCTTTAGATAATTGTGCAAGGTTTGTAGTGATTACCTGATTGCTTGAGGAACTTGTCTCTGTTTCATCAGACTTGGCCATTAGGGCTAGATTGACATAGCTGACATCTTCATCTTCATCCAAACCATCTGCTGCCCAGTCATTCTCTTGTGTAATGAAAGCCCTTTCCTTTTATTTGAGTAGATCAAAGTATTTTTGCTTATAATCCACAGACTTAAACCTTTTCTTACTGGAATCTGACTTTTTACACTCATTTGCAAAATGCCCTGCCAAGCCACATTTGAAATATTTGAATTTTGACTTATCCACCATGTTTCTATTTGGCTTGGCTGCTCCAAAGTTCTTCTTGAACTTGAGCTTGGCAAATCTTCTTGAAAGAAATGCTAGGTGCTCATCAATGTCCTCCGTCATCTTGGCTCAATGAATCTTCACTTTCAGCTAGCCCCTTACCCTTATTCTCACAGACCTTTGAAGTTGATTCTACAACTTCCATCTTCACTTCCTTCTCCTTTTCCAGATCAGCAACTAGTGCAATGGATCCTCCTTTCTTCTTTCCTCTCTCCATTCTTTCATCCTGCTCTATCTCAAGCTCATAGGTCTTAAGAATGCCATACAGTCTCTCCAAAGTAAACTCCTTATAATCTTGTGAGTTTCTCAATAAGACTGTCATTGGTTTCCATTCCTTTGGAAGAGATCTAAGAAATTTCAGATTGGAGTCTTTAGTCTGATAGACTCTTCCATGCAACTTAAGAGCATTTAGTAGTTTTTGGAATCTACTAAAAATGTCAGTGAGTGACTCACTTCCTTCATTGTGAAAGTGCTCATATTGCTGAATCAGGAGCTGCATTTTATTTTCTCTTACTTGCTCAGTGCCATCACAAATTATCTGTATTGTGTCCCAAACTTCCTTGGCAGTTTTGCAGTTGATGATGTTATCAAACATATCTGCATCAACACCATTGAACAGAATGTTCATGGCCTTTTTATCTTTCATGACTTGTTCAATGTCAGGATCAGACCATTCATGCCTTGGCTTTGGAACAGATGGCTCGTTTCCTGTTGCAGCTCTCATTGGAACATGAGGGCCTCTTTCTATACAGTCCACATAGGCCTCATCTTGAGAAGCATATGAAGATGCATCTTTACCTTCCAATGATGGTAATTATCTTTATCAAGAAAAGAAATCTTGACTCCAACATCTTTCTTATTCATCTTGCTGAATTGTTTTGATCTTTAAACTCTTTGTAGATTAAGAGCTTGCTCTGATACCAATTGTTAGTCCCTTAACAATATAGCAAGAATTACAGAAGGGGGGTTGAATGGAATTCTTGAACCTTTTTCTTGAAATAAAAATGTTCAACTCGATTATAGATATATTTATTTTGATTAGCACAATGCGGAATGTAAACTTAATTGAATCAAAACATAAGTAATTAAAAACAAGAGTCTTTAAAAACTTTCTGGTGGATTTAAACAATTCCACCAGAGATATATATAATATATCGAGAGGACTCTGTGTGCAGAAATGCTCACAGCTGCTTACAAATGGAACTACTGAGAATACAGGAAATGCTAAAGATTCTGCTTACAAAGATTTCTCTGTTTTTGTGTTTTTCAGCTATCTCAGTTATTTTTCTATGTGCTACTCTCTTGGTTTATATAATACCAAGATTACAAAGTCAAAAAGACTGAACAAATATAAAATCTAACAGTCTTAAGCTTTGCTGCTTTTCATCCTCTATTACCCAGTTAATGGGCTTCCACAGTGTGTTTGTATACATCTCGACGGCTTTGTGTTAGCTTTCACTGTTCAACTGCTGTTTGAATTCTTCATATGATCATCCGTCGACTTTCAGAATATCCGTTGATGATTTAATTGATCATCCGCCCACTGCTATATTAAACATTCGTTGATAATCATTTGATCATCCGTCGATGGCTTTGTTAATCATCCGTCGGTAGCTATTTTGGCGCTTGACTCTATATCACTTATGCAGAATTACAAGACATCAATTATGTACAATTAATCAACCTATTCTGCATATCTAGTTAAATTCAACATGACTTATATGCTACTACAGATTCTATACAAAGGTGCATACATAACTGTGCTACAAACTTATTATTACATAAGCTACTCACTCGATGGATAATAAGTTAATCATCCGTCGGGACTATAATGAGTTATCCGTCGGGACTATAATTCTTATCCGTCGAGTGCTACATTATTTCACTAAGTAAAATCTACTTAGATGTTTTGTTTATGAAATCATCAAGTACACAACATATGCCCAAAACTAGCATTGCACTTTCTAACTCTCAAGTCAATTTTCCCACATTATTGTTCTACCACCAAACTCTGACTAGTTTGATAACCATCTTCCTAAGCACTTGTTCCTTTTTGATTCATAACCCTCACTGGTTGCTCCACATAGGTTAAGTCTGGTCGGAGGTTTACGTGTTCATATTCCCCTATGTGTCTCGCCTATGGATCATACTTCCTTAACATTGATACTTGGAACTCATTGCGAACTTGTTACAGGTTCGGGGGTAGGGCTAGTTCATTTGATAACTTCCCAATACGTCTTAATATATCCAAGGGTCCAACAAATCATGGACTTAGCTTTCCTTTATTTTCAAACCTCATCAATCCTTTCCAAGGGAATACCTTTAACAATACTAGGTTCCCTACTTCATACTCTTTGTCCTTTCGGGCCAAACCGATATACTTTTATAGTCGATCTTGGGCTGCTACCAGCCATCCTCTAATTAGATCTACTATGTCCTTGGTTATTTGGACCACTTTGGACTTGAGCATCTTGCGATGTCCAACTTCATCCCATTATAAGGGAGATCGACATCTTTTTTTTTGTACAGGGCCTCATAAGGCGACATTCTGACACTGCCATATCATCTATTATCGTAAGAAAACTCAATCTGTGCTAAGTGATCATTCCAAATTTCTTTCATGTCTATCACACAGATTCTCATTATATCATCTAGCTCTACAGCTTTCGCTTCTCAATACTCATTCTTTTCTAGTTCGTAAGCGTTACTACCTTTCATTCATAATACTATTTGGTCTATACTTTTACTCGCTGGAGTTTTATAACCTTCTAATAATTGCGCCGACCTTAGTATAACGAACGCGTTAGAATCAGAATACCACCATACTGATACTACTTCATTTCTAGCTGCTTCTATCTTCGAAAGCTTGATCCATCATATAGAAGTAAAAGCATTTATTGAGAGATCACTATGATCATAAACACTTGTTATATCGCATAGTTAATACAGAAGGTGGCCAGCCTTTAGTACTTGACAAGCAATTAAACAACATGTGGTATCTTACTAGGCTTCTATCACACAGATAGATAGTCATTCGGCAATACCCCCCTTCTGGAAGGGTTATTCTTCTCAGTTTATATGAAATGAAAAGAAGAGAAAAAGAACGAATTTAAGAGCATTATATAAAAAATACTGCCACAAAATATCTGGCTTGGAATCTACCTCTGAACTATAGAGGTTTATCAAAGGAGAATGAAACATATGTACATATATCAACATCAAATATTATCACATCACAATTCACGTTTCTGAATATTTACTATTTCGTCCATCGTTCTATGGATCCATGCTCTTGCTCGAGCTTATAAACAATCATCTTTGAAACACCCTCGACATTGAAAATCGAATATGGGATTTCATTCTAGACATCGTCGTTACTAGAATTCTACGCTTGCATCACAACCTTCCACGTATAGTATTACGACTCTCTGTCGATAAGAAGGAATAAATATTTAATAGGTAGATAATTGACTTAGTTTTTCTATCAAAGATAACTTATACGTTAACACGACCCGATTAGTGGTACTCAATCTCAACATCCATACAATACAACTCTCACGGTTGTTATCGTCTCATTATTCAAGGAATCGTTGATTCATTACTATAGTCCAGCGCTAACCTACTGTAATCATTCGTTTTCCTTGGAATCTTAATAGCTAATTATACGGAGTCCATACCCGCCGTACTGAAATCTTCTAGAGAGGCAACATAATCACCATTTCATGATTCAAGAAGAACACTCCTGAGCTTGGCGTACATATGACATTAAGCAGATAAAATTGCAGAAGAGTTTCAATCAAATAAATGATAGCAGGTTAACACCATTATTAACCATATGTATTTATTAGGAGACATGAAGCTCAAAGATTTATTTAGTCCTTTTGTAACATGGCCTTGGCTTATCTTAAGATAGGACCTTCTAAGACTGGTAGCCCACTCACGGTGATTAACATGAATTAAATCTTTACCAAACTACTATTACGGTTGAGTATCGCACAATCATCAAAAGGAATGTCAATCTTTCACACCATAATACAACCTTCACGGCTTTAACCATCATCACTGTATTCCTCTGGCACGAGCGCCTATAATTGCTCTCTTACACTTAGAGTGTCGACCACCTCATTGGCCTTTCCTAATAGTAATAGTTCCTTATAATCAATGTCATTTTAACCAACTTCAACTAAATTTTCTACCTCATTTTAAATCACTGCTTACGTGAAAATGCTTTTCTTAAGTCCTGGTGAGAAAAAATATCACCATTTTTCCATAAGTCATTGCCTTAGTCTTTAGATGTGAACATTGTCACGACTGACTCTCGATCATACTTAGGGAGTCTCTTATCTTGGGTCCTTCTTGTTTTCACCAATCTCGACCCTCATTGGGTCGATCTATACTTTCTTATGGTTCAACACGTGCCCCACCTGGCATTATAATAATTACGTCATATTTCCTTTATCATAATTTCTATTCTTGAAAAGTTTGAATATTACCTTTCTCCTTGTAAAACCTCTAATGTTACCCTTAAATCCTTCATCAGGTACACCCTAGGTACAGGGCATATCAAGATACCATTTACTAATACTAGAATTATTATCTATATAATTATGAAAACTTTCTCCACTGATCTTTAAAGGTTGTTGTTACCTTAGTCCTTCTAATTTATACTGTCAAAACTCATATTGTCCCTATTAAGGGTGAAACGCCAACCCTTATACATTCCCCTAGGGTTCATCTCAAGTTATCAGGGTTTTATCCTTAATTCCACCTTTAAAAGATACTTGCACTCTTCCATGGATAAATCAAGTCATATATCCTTGATAGATTATCTGATTCAATCATTCCCACCTCGATAGTCTATACCAAATTTCACAATAGCATCCTTATTCAAGTTGAGATCAATCCATATGGCCTCCAAAAGATAACAATGATTATCCGCTTTTCTTTCTTAATTTGGTAATGATAAAAGGGATGTTCCGAAAGATATTGGTCGTGTTCAATGTGAACTTTTTAGTTCTAACTATTCATTTATCTTAATTATTTATCTCAGCCGTCATCTCAATGTTGGGATATCTTTTATACATGGCGTCTCCCTTTATGGGTATCAAGCCGCCAGTCTTACATATACTTCACATTCTTAAAGGTCACATCCTTTATCCCATTTTCCTAATTTCTTGTTATCCTATCTCCTCAGTCCATGTGTTTTTCCTTATTAATCCATCGGTCTATCTCAAAGTTTCATCGAATACTCTCAACTTAAAGGGGGTTAGTTATACGTATCGCTTACGCCTTCAAACCTTGACTTTATCTCATGATCAGTCACCGTCGCGCTGATGATGACACACTTTTCTATATTTATTGCTAGGTTTCTTAGGGTTTCATATACCTAACTCCCTATCACTTCTCAACTCTATTTCCTTTATATCCCTTTATACTCCTTCCCCTTTCAGTCTTTTATTTTCATTTCTATCACAACCATTTCATGAACCAACACAACATAAGCATAGATTTCAAATATCCCGTCATTCTGGATTCGTGTCCTTCAGACGAACCTTGACGACTTTCACAACCTAGATTCATGATTCATCATACTTTTCCGCCTCTGGTCTGGCTCTAAAACTTCTACATTATTTATCTATCTTCCTTAGCCTTCCACCAGCGGGAGGCCTCTCTCTTAGGAAGGTAAGTGGCAAAAATAGTCTTTTGCACTTCGTCAATCATTTATAATCTCAAATGATTCCTCTATTTCCTTTAGCCAGGCTCTTTCCTCGACTGGGTCAGCTTGTTCCTTGGAACTCTGAGAGCTTAGCGACTTAAAGGTCTTGGAAGAATTTCCCACCGCACTGTTTCCTCAGGGTGGTGGTTGGGGGTAAAAGTATAAGTTTTGTTTAGGCAGGTCCATGAATTGCCTCATAGGATTATCGTCCTGGTTCTCCCTAACTTGCTCGACTTCTATTTTCTTAGTATGAAATGTTTCATCCTTCTCCCAGAATTGGGGTTATCTTATACGTTAAAATCCTTATTTTCCACTTCATTATGTTATGGGTTCCTTCTTTCTTAATGGTGACCTCCCTGACTATTATATTTAGGGTTTGCCCTATATCTTATTCCTCCAACTATGGCTTTCATCTAAGATCCCATCCTTAAGCTTTTGAACATTTGGAACCCAAATTATGTGGGAATACCTCATTATTCCCTTATCATCTTTCTCGGTATTAATCTCTTCTCCAGTCATTGGATTTCTGCCTTCATTCATCACTTTTTCTTGGCACCATATGATCTTTTCTAATAATTCGGGGTGCATTACAATCTCAAACAGCTTTTCAGTACCGACTCTGGTTACTTTCACTTCTATTTCCATTTTCTAAAAATCTCTTATCAACTCTCCCAAAGACATTATCATCTTGAGTCACTCCTTTCTACTAAAGGCGTTAGCCACCATATTGGCTTTCCCTGGATGATAAAGAATCTCATCATCGTAATCCTTGATTAGCTCTAACCACCCCCTCTAGCGCATGTTGAGCTCTTTCTACGTGGAAATATACTTGAGCTCTTATGGTTTGTGTAAATCTCACACTTCTATCCATACAAGTAGTGCCTCCAATCTTTAGGGCAAAACTATTGCCGTGAGCCCAAGATCATGGGTGGGATATCGAATTTTATATTCCCTTAATTTTCTTGACGCGTACGCGATTACCTTGCTGTGTTGTTTAAGAAGCACCCTAATTCCTTATGTGAAACGTCACTACAAATCACAAAATCTCCTTTTCCATCTAGCAACACCAACATAGGGGTCGTCACCAATCTTTGCTTCAGTTCTTGAAAGTTGTTCTCGCATTTCTCTGTCCATTCGAACTTCTCAGTCTTACGCGTAAGCCGTGTTAAAGGGGCTGCTATCTTTGCAAACTTGAACGAACCTACGGTAATAACCGGCCAATCCTACCTCTGGTAATCGCCCTAACCATGGTCATCAATTCCTCAACGGTCCTTTCTTCGTTTCTTGTTAGGATCCTCCACGGGATCCTTCTCAGCAACAATCCCTTATGGGATAACATACTTAATTGCTGCATCCTTAATATGAACATCATCTGGTCCCTCGTTAGGACGCTCTATCGGATCCACAATCTGATCTCCAATAAGTAATAAAATATCATCGCGTTGTTGTTCCTCAACCTCAGGGTTCGGAGTCCCGCTACCATATACGATAACGAACTACGCTTCTATCACGATATTTATAAGGGTTCCCATAAGGGTTTTAACTGTCAGTACTACGTCAGGTAGTCTGACTATGAACTTGGCAAGAGTTCTTATTATCTTAGTGAACTTCTTATCTTAACGTCGCATCATCTCTGAGGTTTATAACGCTTGGCTCTGATACCATTTTTGTAACACCCCCAAATCCGGGGTCGGGGATCCGGTTGTCATGAGTTCTATTTCCCTTAATAACACCCAATCTTAATAAACAACCAACTACTGCGTACTCTTACCCCACAATATACACACACCACAAGTTATAGTCTCAGAGATGAATATCAAAAATAACACAAGTCATTTTATTCCACAATTATAAGTCATTACACCTCAAAAAGGTTTCTGAATAGATTTACATAATCTTTGCCATTATTATAATTCGTAAATATACATAAGTCTGGTACATCAAAAATTGAAAGCCTAGCCTATTGGTAGTTCCTACCTCAGATACAGCGGCATCAACGCCTACAGGAAACTGCCGAATGTTTCCTATCCGCTCGCGAATTGGGAGCTTGGTCATGTTCATCTTGTCTAGCTGTTGTTGTGTGATGAAAGAATAAAGCAAGGGTGAACGAGAAGCCCACCAAAATAACATGTATAATAATTTACAATATATGAGCATTCTCATAGTACTCATGGAAGTCTTGGTCAAGAAGAAATGAACCAAGTTTGATATCTTAATGCGACGAAGTCGCAAAATATTTAGTATATATATACATATATACTTTTCAAAATCTTTGAAATCCTATAACATGTATAATATACACAGAGTTCCAGTTTATAACTGTATAAAAATATCATTGCAGGGTGGTCTCATATATCTAACCTTGTCTCAACGTTTTTCTAAAAATATTTTTCATGCATAAGATAATCATTAACTAGATATAAGTTGAAAAGATGAAGTTACAAGATACTCCAATATACTTATATCTTTTCCGAATACTAATCGAACTACCACTGTTCAAGCTATAATCAGTTTCAAAAGTCCATCACACAGATGAGACTACAAGATAAGACTTTAATAGATTCAATCTTTGAAATATCATTCAAAAGAAATGAAGTTACGAGATACCTCATTAAGTCCCGATATATATATACACCTATATATATATATCTCATACTTTCCTTGAAAACCTCTGTTATGAAAAGTATAAACAGAGTTATAATACCCAATAAATTTGGAAAGAAGAAAAATTTGGCATAAACCTGATATCTTGTTGATCAGGAAAAGATACCCATTAAGTAACCTTTTTTACTAGTAGATGGATGAATCCCCCACCGGTCATCACCCTGGACACATTAGGACCTTGTGCTGGACCGCCACCCGACCTCTTACACGTTGATGGACTGCCACCCAGCCCCTTACATTATGATAGACTGTACCCCGGCCTGTCGCTTATGCCGACTCAATTAGATGGACTTACTTCCCGAACGTTGGGAAAGTAATCAAATTCTTTTATCAAAACAACAACCTCGTTGCGAATATAAAATACACCACAGAGCTAGATCCCTCAGATTTTTAAGCGAGTATTTAAATCCCCTTCGAAGGAAGATCTTAAATTTATAAACAAGTTTTGGGATCCGCTCTAGCCTTTAAAATCATTTTGAAGACTCGAAAATATTTTTCAAAGCGTTTGGAATAAGGATGATTTGATAGAATAAATCAATTCCAAGATAATCAAAGAATATCTGAATATTATGCTATAAATAATATTCCAATAACGAATAGCTTTTATCAAAGCAAATGAAGTAAAAGTTTTGAAAATAACTTTCTGAAAATATTTAAAGTAAGAATGATTGACGATATCAATCATTTCTCGAATACTTGGCGAATAACGAAACATTATTCTTTAAGAAAATAATGAATATTATTTAATAAAATAAACGGAGTCGTAAGTCCTCGAATGAATATTCAAACTAATATTCACTTGTAATTTAAAACTATGGAATAAACATTATTCGATTAATATTTTTGAAAACTATATATATATATATATATATATATATATATAATATACACAGGAACATCGCCTCCCGGTTTAGAAAAATGTTAACCGTTGGGTCCCCTATACTAGGGATATACCTAAATAATGCCAATCTCTAGCATAAGGTATTATGCAGTTTATAAACAATTGAATCAATAACAAGATATCAAGATTACGAAATAGCATGCATGTATATATATATATATCATATCAACATGCTCCAATATATCGCAAGACTTTGCTAATAATAACCATGCACTTATCTTAAGATAATACATCAATATATTACATCACAACAACAATATAACGGGTAAAAAACTTGCCTGAGTGTTCCGGGGTAGACTTAAGCTTAGAGTGGGTTAGGTAACCTATGAACAACAACATAAGCTGCAATTAGACCACGGTCGCTTAAGAAACTAGTCAAAACACACTCGTACCCTAATGGTCGCTTACGGTCGCTTATACGCTTAACGATTTACGTTATTCGCTTGCGTACCCTCGGCTCCACCAATTTTAATAAATTAATCATTACAAATTTTAAGGCGACTCTTTCGCGAGTACTTTACCAACTTCCTAATCCACCTTACATAATTGTTTCGTAATCCAATTATTCTTTTAAGGGTCTTAAACAAGGTTTCAAAGTAAAGCGAGGGGTAATGGTTCGCTCGTGAAACGCCGTTACTTAAAACGGTCGTTTCTCCTAAACCGTACATCGGATCTAAGTGAACCACATACAAAAACGAAGCTTACGACACTATCTAGCTAAAAATGGCAAAGTTACAGATTGGTCAGTGAGCTTTATGTTCCGAACACTAAGTACAGGCAGTTAATAGAAAATGGGCGACGGCTATGTTTACGCGATTACCAATATTTATACTACTCCAATTAACCACCAACCAACCCATAATCATCAATACAATAAAACCTTATCTAAAACATACCACATCAGTCCATAATCTCAAAGTTTTCCAACTCATTCAACCACAGACATGATCTACTAACCATAACTTAAGATTTATTAACCAAAAACCAAGATTCAATTACCAAATCACTTCCAAATCAAACCAAACTACTAATAATCATAATCCATGCTTCTCATTCACAAAACCAACCATTAAATTTACTAACATATAAAGTAAAGGCTAGGGTTTGATGTTTATACCTTCCTTGGTGGGTGATAAGTTGCTAGGAAGCCTTAGGGAGCCTTGATCAAACCTTAAACAAGCTTGGATCTCACAAATAATCAAGAAAACACAAAGTTAGTTTCTTGAAGATACTATTCATCAAGAACTTTGATGAATTGATTAGCTATGTTAAACATGGAATCTTGAGCTCAAAATCATACCATAACTAAGTTTAGAAATATAGAATTCATGGAAACAAACCTCTTATTTTTTGAAGGTGTGGAGTTTGGACTTTGAAAATAAAATCCTTGTATTTTCATGAAAAAGTCGAGCCTAAACAATGGGGGAGAGAATAAGATGAAGTGGTTTGGTATTTGTGAATGATTTTACTTGGTTGTTATTCAATTTTGCTAAAATATCTTGATAAAGTGATGACATCACTTGCGTATGTCATTGCTTGCATCATTCCTTTGCCACATGTCACAATCTCATGGTGTGATGGTGTCTTTACTTACAACCACATGTTTTACCTTCTCTTGGAAGCTTCCTTCCCATGCTACTTGCATGTGCTTGCCCCTTGGTCGTTTATTTGTTTTACGGTTTACTTAACTCTCATTTTCGTTAATCGTTTGAGGGATCATATCCGGGATCTTATTATTTGGGCTTCCTTAAACCTTTATTAATATTTTATATTCCTTAAAATCCTTATAATCCTTGAATTGAAAAAAATTTCATCATGTTACCTTATACTTAATTCTATCGGTATCTTGTAGTTTTCGGGAAAAATCAATGTGTCTGAATTCAGATTCTGACGATCTTTACTTACCCTCATATACATTATGGAGTGCTAATATGATCTCAGAGTATCCATTAAAGAACCCTTTCATAGGGTGGTCTAAAATTTTTTATTAATCAGCAATATCTGCAAAAGTTACTATTCATCAGAGTTTCAAAAATTTCCAAAAATTGGGGTTATTACATGTATGTCGAGATGTCTGGGTATTTATAGTAAAAGCAAATGACTTGTCGAGAACTCAAAAATAGACCTTTGGAATTTGTCTATCGAGAAGTCATTTTTAAAAGGGAAGAACATATCGATAAGTCATTTTGTTTATTCTTGTAGAGAACTAAAAATTAACTTATCGAGATGTCAAATAAATACCCAGTTTGTCCAAAATGGACTTAATTGTTTCCAATTTATTTGAATAACTCAGAATAATTTTCCCAAAAGTATTTTACCAAAATAATTTATTGAATTTAATTATTTCAGTTCTGAGTTATTTATAAGTCTAAAATTATACTTTTATCGAACTTTGTGAGTTAACACTTATAGAGAACTCTACAATGACTTATCGATAAGTCATAATAAAGCTTATCGAGAAGTCACTCGAGAAGTCAAGAGATTGACTTAGGGAGAACTCACTCGAGAAGTCTTAAAATGACTTGTCGATAAGTCAATTAGAATTATCGAGAACTCAATTCTCTAAACACTTTTGATCGCTACGATTCTACCTTTTGCTAATTCTACATATTGAAAATGCAAATCAACATTTAGACAGTTTACTTAGAATTGAAATATTCCAAGCTAATTTTTGAATTTTGAAAAATAAATATGCAGAGATTTCTAAAATATTTATAATTCATATTTCAGTTAATTTCCAATTAATCAAATGAATTTTGATTTACTAGAAATTAATCTGCTACAAAACATTAGCTGCCTTAGGATGAAGAGTTAAGCATTCCAATTTCACCTACAAGTCTAGTGAAAGTTGCTTCATCCAAAGGTTTAATAAAAATGTCAGCTAACCGTTTTTCTGTTGGAACAAAAATAAGCTCAATGGTACCATTTGTAGCATGTTCTCTAATAAAATGACACCTTACATCAATGTGCTTTGTTCTAGAATGATTAACTGGATTAGCCACAATGGATATAGCACTAGTATTGTCACACATAATTGGAATTTTGTGTAACAGTAGGCCATAATCCATTAGATAATTTCTGATCCAAAGCACTTGAGCACAGCAACTTCCAGCACTTATGTATTCAGCCTCAACTGTGGAAGTTGATACAGATTATTATCTCTTGCTATACCAGGATACAATTCTTTGTCTAAGAAACTAACAGCTTCCACTAGTACTCTTTCTGTCAACCCTGCATCGTATCCAACATCTTCAAAACCAGTTCCCTTAGGATACCATAATCCCAAGTTTGGTGTCCCCTTCAAGTATCTGAAAATTCTCTTCACAGCCATCAAATGTGATTCTTTTGGATTGGCTTGAAATCTTGCACACAGACATGTTGCAAACATGATGTCTGGTCTACTTGTAGTTAAGTAAAGCAATGACCCGATCATTCCTCTATAGCTTGAAATGTCTACACTCTTGCCCTCTTTATCTTCATCCAACTTTGTTGCTGTAGACATAGGTGTAGATGCAGGTGAAAAATCAACCATACCAAACTTTTCCAATAAGTCCTTGACATACTTAGTTTGGCTGACGAAGATCCCATCACTTCTTTGACTGACTTGTAGTCCAAGAAAGTAACTTAATTCCCCCATCATACTCATTTCATATTCACTCTGCATAAGCTTAGAGAATCTTTGGAAAAGCTTTTCATTTGTAGAACCAAAGATAATATCATCCACATAGATTTGAACTAGGATCATATCATCACCATGCTTCTTATAAAAGAGAGTCTTGCCAAAAGTACCTCTAGTAAATCCATGCTTAATCAAAATTCTGACAGTATGTCAAACCAAGCTTTAGGTGCTTGTTTATGTCCATAGAGAGCCCCGAGTAACTTGTATACAAAAAATATGGAAATTCTGGATCTTCAAAGCCAGGTGGTTGTTGCACATAAACCTCTTCTTCCAATTCACCATTGAGGAATGCACTCTTCACATCCAGTTGATATACCTTGAAGTTTGAATGTGCAGCAAATGCCAAGAAAATCCTTATTGCTTCAAGTCTTGCAACTGGAGCAAAAGTTTCATCATAATCAATTCCTTCCTCCTGTGAGTAGCCTTTTGCAACCAACCTTGCTTGGTTTTTGGTAACAATTCCATTTTCATCCATCTTGTTCCTGAACACCCACTTTGTTCCAATAATACTTCTGTTCTTTGGTGCAGGAACCAATTTCCAAACTTTGTTTCTCTCAAACTGATTTAACACTTCTTGCATAACAGATATCCAATCAGGATCAAGAAGGGCTTCCTCGGTTTTCTTTGGCTCAACATGTGACAGAAAACATGCATGAAGGCATTCATTTCCAGTTGTACTTCTAGTCCTCACTCCAGCAGTTGGATCACCAATAATTGCTTCTCTAGTGTGACTTTTATCCCAGTTCCTTGTGTGAGTTGTTAGGGCGAAAACACGCGCTAAAATTCACGCAAGTACAGGTGTTCGCAAGTAGTATAAGATATAAATCATATTCGTTCCCACAGAGACTGGTTTAGGTTAATTAAAGAATATGTACCTATGCAACAATGATATGGTTATTATCCAATGTTAAGACAAATAACAAGTTGAGATTGTTTATAACTAAGAATTAAACTAATAATTATAACTAAGAGAACAAGAATGGTTGAATTAATATATATAACAAACATGGGATCCTAACTTTATTAAATACTTCATTCAATAGCCTTTTTATTATTAACCTTAGCATGTAATGGTGATGACACTAATCAGATAACACGAAACTAGTAAATGCAAACTTTCGTTGTACGAATACCCTACTACCAAGCATTCACAAAAGAGATGGAAGTTGAATAGACACCAATTATGTTTAGTCCTTATATGTTTATAAGAATTAAAAACATAACGGTTTAATGTGCAAGTTATCTATCAAGATTACATAGGGCAAGTAAGATGTTAAAATTACCTGCGAATCATGCATAACAATAACACATGAACCTATGCTAGCATGGCAAGTTCTAAACCTCTATATTCACTGTCGCTTCAATAGAGATTAACACGCTATCTCATATGTTAGTTACGCACCTAAGACGAATAAGCACAACCAATACTAGGATATCAATCAATCACCACACACCAGTTATTAAAACAAATTAACTATAGAAATCCATAAGTAAATCCGCTAGAACCCCACGATAACGATTAGTTCATAACTGAACTCATAGTCACCATGGGTTCCAATGAAAGCATGATAATAAACAATATAAGAGTACTAGGGTTCAAAGACAATTCGAAAACAAGCATCCAAGTATCAACTAAATCAAAGAAAACAAAAGTCTTTTTCTTCGTAGCCTTCTCGTGCTCTCTAGGTCTTCTTATTGCTCTCCCAGGTCTCCTCCTTGTTAAAAACGTCTTTTTATTGGTATATATAGGCTCCAGGATGACCAGGACTCTCAAAATCTTCAATTTTGACTAAAATCAGGATTTTGGGGCAGAAACCGGGCGCGGGCGCGCTGCTACAGGACGCGGCCGCGCTGGAATAGTGTTTCAGCGGCTCGGGCGCGTTGGTTCTGGTGCGGCCGCGCTGACATTCTGGAAAAATTCTGGCAATTCTTCTTTTGGCCATATCTTGAGTTCTGCTCGTCAGAATTAGGCGATTCAACTGCTCACGTGAAGCTAATGAGATTCTTTAAAACATGAGAATGTCCTAATCTTCCAATTCTGATATGTTTTCTGCATATTTCCTTAAAAAACTTATTTTTTCATTTAACTGATGCGTGAAATGCAATAACACAAAAACATATTAAAAATACCAACAACTTGAGTCCAAAACACCAACTTAATCCTGAAATGAAGCATTCCAAGTAGATATAAATCCACTTATCACACCCCCAAACTTGAATCGATGCTTGTCCTCAAGCATAAACAGACTCAAAACTACAAAACAAACCTAATGCATGAATACAACTACGTGAACGCAACTAAATGACAATACAATCGATCCCCTCAGAATAACCATAAGCAAATGAATAATCCAATGTCTTCAAGAATGCAATGACTCAAAATAGAGCTCGAATAAATATCATAAATCAACTCACAAACCAGAACATGCGTGTGTGGATGCTTAACAGATATACCCTCGATACTAGATCAATAACCATAACTTATCTTTTATCAAAACAATCATAAGTTTATAACTAAAATAGACGTTAAATGCATAATGACTCTCAACAACTTATTTCTACTAGAGTTATACATGGATTCACGCTATTATTGAACACATAACAACATGTTTATTTGACCGTGCAATGAATGAGGTCCCAAAAGACTTATACAATAATACCCATGTAGCGAGCATTAGGTTAGCGGATCCCAGACTATGAAAAGCCTTAGGTCACTAGGCACAAAGACCCCTAAGAACTTAATAACTCGAGTATTAAAGAGCTCACTCTTGATCAATTATGCATAAACACATACCTTTTTTTTCTTTTTTTCAATAATTTCTGAATGAGTGTGTTTCACTCCATCTCATTCAACCCTAGACTACTCATTAAAATATGAGCCGGCTACTAGCCATTTGACACCTAGCCTTACAACAACTAGTAATGAAATCCAAGTTTTTCTCCAGTTTAAAAATTTAGTGTTCTTTTTGTCATTACGAGAATACCAGAAATTCTAAATATAACCAAGTGATTAAATCTCAACAACAAACAAGTATGATCATGATCTAGCTCTAAAGAAATCCTACAAGACTTTGTAAATTTTTGTTTCTGGCATGCAAATCAATTTATTAGGACTTAAATATCCCTCTACTCGTCATCACTACACTCACATCAACATTAACCAATCAATCAGAAATAACTCAACCTAAGGGATCATGTTATATACATGCAAATGCAACTACATGAACTCACATAATAACACGAACAAAAATGCAAACAAATATGTCCTAAATGAACAATCATGCAAAAATATGAATGAAATACAACTAAACATGCAATATGAATCTATATGAACTGTATGGACACATACAAACTAATCCTTATATTATCACCCCCAGACTTAAAATTTTCAATGTCCTCATTGAAGGTAATAATAAGGATGTCAGGCATACCTAGTTATCAGAAAGATCACCCTCCTAGGGTGGAGGATCAGGTGGCCAATCAACCTCGATACCAGTAGCTCTGAAAATAGTGCCCAAAGCCTGTGTCAAATCTACAGCAAAACGACAATGAATGTCGTGCATGGCCTCCATACGCCTAATCACTCGCCTGTACTGCTCATCACCAACACCAGTCCTATCAACTACCTGCTGCACATGAAAAGAACCCTTTGTAGGTACTGGAGGATCCATTCGGTGACCCTCGACATCATCATAAATATATCCCATTCCCTTGTCAGGGGGTGCACCTAAAAATGCATAACTCAAGTGATCTGGCAGTGGGTTGAGCTCAAGTGTGGGAGCATCTTCAATAGACGTTTCGAGACGCTACTGAGAAATTTTCAGCTATGTTAATCCAAGAGAATCAAATGGCATATCCAACTTCCTCTTCCACGAAGGTGCATTCAAAACCTGCAATTGCTCTTCTCCTTTATCTTCAATAACTGATTCCCCAATTAAGGATCTCTCTAGGGTATCTAACTCTGGCAATTGCTCAAGTTCCGATTTCACTACAGAGTCGACCCACTCTACTTTAAAGCACTCCTCTTTATCTATGGATAATTTATTGCCTTGAACACATTAAAAGTGACCTTCTGATCGTGAACCATCATCGTAAGCTCTCCTTTTTGCACATCGGTCATAGTTCGGCCTGTAGCCAAGAATGGTCTTCCCAAGATAATGGGAATATTCTTATCCTCTTCAAAATCCAGAATTACCAAGTCAGCAGGAAAGATAAGTTTGTCCACCTTGACCAACACATCCTCCACAATGCCTCGTGGATTTGTAATAAAATGATCTGCCAACTGTAAGGACATTTATGTCGGCTTCGGATCAGGTATACCAAGCTTCTTGAAGATAGACAAGGGAATCGGATTGATGGTAGCTCCCAAATCACATAAACACTTGTCAAATGATAAGTTTCCGATGGTGCAAGGAATAGTGAAGCTTCCCGGATCTTTAAGCTTCGGAGGCAACTTCTATTGCAGCACATCACTGCATTCCTCCGTAAGAGCAACGGTCTATAAGTCATCGAGATTCACTTTTGGAGAGAGAATACCTTTCATAAACTTCGCATAGCTAGGAATCTGTTCAAGAGCTTCAGCGAAAGGTATGTTGATATGAAGTTTCTTGAACACCTCCAGAAACTTAGTAATTTACTTATCCAACTTCTGCTTCTGCAGCCTTTTAGGAAAAGGAGGTGGAGGATAGACCTGTTTCTCCCCTGTATTACCCTCAGGAGGAGTGTGTTCCACAGTTTTCTTTCTTGGTTCCACCTCGGCATCCTTCTGCACCACTTCTTCAACCAAAACTAAAGATTCTGGAACTTGAGATTTTTCAGGGCTTGCAACCTTCCCAAAGCTCAATGTAATTGCCTTAACCTGCTCTTCTGCTTCCCTCTTGCCTAATAATTCTGTATCACTAGAAAACATCCCTGGTAGTCGATTCAATAAGGCGTTAGCAATTTATTCTATCTGGTTCTCCAGAGTCTTGATAGAAATAGTCTGGCTTTGGCATATAAGAACCTGGTTTTTGCATATAAGCCTCAACTCCTCCAATTCAGATTTTTCATTCGAAGATTAACCTGCATCATGAGTTTGTTGTTGAAGTTGGAGTTGTTGTCTTGGTGCAAATTGTTGCTGAAAACCTGGAATATTCAATTGCTCGTTTCCAAACTGCTGAAATGGCTGTTGTATCACATTCTGATTGTTGCTCCATCTAAAGTTACGATGATTCCAGTTGTCAGGATGATAAGTGTTTGGAAGTGGTTGATGCGATCTCTGAAAGTTGCTCACAAACTGAGCTGATTCACTAGATATAGTGCATTGCTCCGACGCATGCGAACCTGCACATAGCTCATAAACACTGGTTATCTGATTAACACCATAGTTAGCCAGAGAATCGATCTTCATAGACAACTCCTTTAGTTGAGCAGTGATAGCTGTAGCTGTATCCACTTGAAGAACTCTTGCTACCTTGCCATGTGGAAACCTCTGAGTTGGATACTGATATTCATTAGCAGCCATCAGTTCAATTAGATCATAAGCTTCATCGTAGCTCTTAGCCCATAAGGCTCCACCTGATGCTGCATCGAGCATGGGTCTGGACTGTGCTCCCAAACCATTATAAAAACAATTGATGATCATCTAATCAGGCATTCCACGATGAGGACACTTTCTAAGCATCTCCTTGTAGCGCTCCCAAGCTTCATATAAAGATTCTTCTGATTGCTGCGCAAATTGAGTAAGAGCATTCCTGATTGCAGCTGTCTTTTACATAGGGAAGAATTTAGTGAGAAACTTTTGAGCAAGATCTTCCCAATTAGTAATCAAACCAGCTGGTAGAGAGTGTAACCAGCTCTTAGCCTTGTCCCTCAGAGAGAATGGGAATAGTCTCAGCTTCACAGCATCTTCAAAAACACCGTTGAACTTGAAGGTGTCGCAGATCTCAATGAAATCCCTAATGTGCATATTGGGATCTTCCATTGGAGAACCCCCAAACTGGATTGAATTCTGCACCCATTGAATTATTCTAGGCTTGATCTCAAAGCCATTAGCTGTGATAGCTGGCCTGACAATGCTAGATTGAATGTCATTGATCTTGGGTTGAGAAAAATCCATCAAGACTTTCGTTCGTGTTGTTAGATCTCCCATTGTAATGAGTACCTGAAACACAAACAAATAAACCGTGAAAGTAAAAGAATCTGAGTTAGTGAACTTTAATGACCACTGATGAGAAGCACATAAACTAAAATTTAACAACACCGAGTCCCAGGTAGTGGCGCTAAAAACTTGTTAGGGCGAAAACACGCGCTAAAATTCACGCAAGTATAAGCGTTCGCAAGTAGTATAAGATATAAATCAGATTAGTTCCCACATAGACTGGTTTAGGTTAATTTAAGAATATGCACCTATACAAGAATGATATGGTTATTATCCAATGCTAAGGCAAATAATAAGTTGAAATTGTTTATAACTAAGAATTAAACTAATAATTATAATTAAGAGAACCAAAATGGTTGAATTAATATATATGACAAACATGGGATCCTAACTTCATTAAATACTTCATTCAATAGCCTTTTTGTTCTTAACCTTAGCATGTAATGGTGATGACACTAATCAGATAACACGAAACTAGTAAACGCCAACTTTCATTGTACGAATACCCTACTATCAAGCACAAAAGAGATAGAAGTTGCATAGACACCAATTATGCTTAGTCCTTATATGTCTATAAGAATTGAAAACATAACGGTTTAATGCGCAAGTTATCTATTGTGATTATATAGGGCAAATAAGATGGCTAAAATTACCTACGAATCATGCATAACAATAACACATGAACCTATGCTAGCATGGAAAGTTATAAACCTCTATATTCACTGTCGCTTCAATAGAGATTAACACGCTATCTCATATATTAGCTACACACATAAGACAAATAAGCACAACCTATACTAGGATATCAATCAATCACCACACACCAAGTTATTGAAACAAATTAACTATAGAAATCTATAAGTAAATCCGCTGGAACCCCACGATCACGATTAGTATATAACTGAACTCATCGTCACCACGGGTTCCAATGAAATCATGATAATAAACAATATAAGAGTACTAGGGTTCAAAGACAATTCGAAAACAAGCATCCAAGTATCAACTATCAACGAACAAAAAAGTCTTCTTCTTCATAGCCTTCTCGTGCTCTCTAGGTCTTTTTATTGCTCTCCCAGGTCTCCTCCTTGTTAAAAATGTCTTTTTATTGGTATATATAGGCTCCAGGATAACCAGGACTCTCAAAATCTTCAATTTCGACTTAAATCGGGATTCTGGGGCAGAAACCGGGTACGGGCGCGCTGTTATGCACACCCGCGCTGGAATAAAGTTTCAGCAGCACGGGCGCTCTGGTTCTGGTGCGGCCGCGCTGACATTCTGGAAAAATTCTGACATTTATTCTTTTGGCCATATCTTGAGTTCTGCTCGTCAGAATTAGGAGATTCAACTGCCCATGCGAAACTAACGAGATTCTATACAACTTGAGAATGGCCTAAGCTTCCAATTCTGATATATTTTCACCATATTTACTTAAAAAACTCCTTTCTTCATTTAACTGATGCCTGAAATGCAATAACACAAAAACACATCAAAAAATACCGACAACTTGAGTCCAAAACACCAACTTAAGCCTGAAATAAAGCGTTCCAAGTAGATATAAATCCACTTATCATGAGTTTGTTGACTTGTGTTTTCTGCTTCTTCTCCATCACTGGCATGACTTCCAGAATTTTCTCCTCTTTCTCCCCCTGAGTTTGTGCTATCAAATTCAGGTGTTTGAGATGATCTTTCATTCTCATGATTCACTTGTTCGGTGGACTCTTCATCAACTCTGTGATGTGTGTTGACTTTAGCTTCATCATCAGAATCACTATCACTATTGAGATTTTCAAACTTTAGGGCTTCAGCTTCATTTTCATCAAGGCATTCCAAGCATGGGCACTTGTCATCATCAAAAGTGACATATGTGCTTTCCATAATCTTCTTATAATCAATCACATGGACTTTATATGCAGTTCTTTCCAATGAATATCCCAGAAAAATTGCCTCAAAAAATTTAGAGTCAAATTTTCCCACATATTCAGAGTTGTCCTTCAAAAATATAACACTTGCTTTCAAACACATGAAGATGCTTTACAGTAGGCTTTATTTTAGACAAGATTGAGTAGGGTGATTTGCTAAGATTCTTGTTAATGAGATATCTATTTTGAGTATAGCAAGCAATGTTCACAGCTTTTTCCCAAAAATTAGTTGGCAGTTTTGCATCTTGCAACATTATTCTAGAAGCTTCCACCAACGTTCTGTTCTTTCTTTCAACTACACCATTTTGTTGAGGTGTCCTAGCTGCTGAAAATTCTTGAACAATGCCTTTGTCTTTGCAGAATTCAATTAAGGTTGCATTCCTAAATTCTGTTCCATTATCACTCCTCAATCTTTTCACACAATTCTGATCTTCAGCCTGCTTCTCAATCTTCTTGATGTGCTCAATTATGATGTGTAAAGTCTCATCTTTAGAGTACATAAATTCTACCCATATGTACCTTGAGTAGTCATCCACCATCACAAGTGCATATCTTTTTCTTGAAATTGACTGGACATTAACTGGTCCAAATAAATCCATGTAAATAAGTTGCAAAGGTGCACTTATAAAATTCACAGTTTTTGACTGGTGACTTGATCTTTTCATTTTTCCTTTTCGACAAGCATCACAGACTTCATCTTGAGCAAATTCCAGATTAGGCATGTCTCTCACCAACTCCTTTTTAATTAGAGTATTGATTGCTTTGAAATTCAAATGAGGCGCCTTCTTATGCTATAGTTTGCTTTGCTCTACAGATGCCTTGGTGTAGAAGCAATAAATTCCATTCTCATTTGCTGAGTCCAAGTCTGTAAAAAATAAGCTTCCTTTCCTTGCTCCTTTCAGAGCAACTTCACTAGTTTTCTTGCTGATAAAAGTGCATTCTTCTTTGTTGAATAAAACTTTGAAACCTTTTTCTGCAAATTGGATGACACTGAGAAGATTCACTTCAAGACCAGCTACCAGTGCTACATCTTCAATGACAACATTTCCAGAAATCAATTTGCCATATCCCATTGTGAAACCTTTGCTATTGTCTCCAAAAGTCACTAATGGGCCAGCCTTTTCCTCAAACTGTGATAGCAGGGCCATATCACCTGTCATATGTCTTGAGCATCCACTGTCTATGATCCATATGACTTCCTTTTTTTGCCCTGCATATAATTATTTTAAGTGTATTTAGCAACCGAAGCAGCGTTGGGTACTCTCTTCTTGTTGACAGAGTGAGTAGAATCAAAATGAGTTGTTTCAGATAAAATAGAATTCATTGACTGTTGTGCATTTTATTTTTTTGATGTAGACCCAATTTTACTTCTTTGAGGTCTACTCTCATCTTGTGACAACTTTTCATCACTTTCAAGTTGCAAGGGATACAATCAAACTTGTCACAAAATGAGTAGGGATCATTTGCATTTGCTTCATTGTACTTGCATACTCCTTCTATTGGCTTGCTAACAACCTTTTTACAAAGGTGAGTTAGATGATTCACAGAGCCACATTTTTGACATTGTTTTCTTGGAGCATCTGCAACATAAGAAAAACTATTGCTTTTGTTTATCCCAATCTTTCCATTTCGATTCTTCTTTTTCTTTCTTGCATCTTTAGTTTTCATTTTCTTGACAGGTGTCTTGGAGTCTTGGTTAACTATGGGCTTATTTTCAGCTTTGGAAGTTGGAGTTGTTTCTGCATTTTTCTTCTTATTGTCTTCATCAACAATTTCTCTCTTTATGATCAACTCTTCTTCACTAAAATCTACTTCACATGCTTTGAACATAGGTGAATAAACCTTTTTCAGTATAGCTGGAACATCTTCATTTGTTGTTTCCTTTCCTTTACCACCTATATCTTTCTTTTTGCTGTTCAAAGCATCATAATTAAGACCAATAACTATGTTAGCACATGGATTGTTCTTCTCATGGTATTTTCCAACCAACTCAGATGCATTTTTGAAAGATTTCAACTTAACTTCATTCTTTTTAATCTTCTCTCGTAACATAGTTTCAATCTCATTGGCACACTTCGACTTGTTTTTCAAATATTCATTTTCTTGCTTGACTGACTCAAGCTCCACAAGCAGTCGATACATCTTTTGCTTCTCACTCTCAAGCTTCTCATTAGCTTTTGTTAGCCTACTGACTTCCTCAGTAGCTGCTACTAAGCTAGTGTGTATATGAAACATCTTTACATTCACCTTTTTCACAGTCTTCTTATATTGACTAGCATTTAAATTAATGGTGGTTAGAGTTGGTACCTTTGATTTTGAAGTGGATATTTCTCCATGCTCAAAAGCCAAAAGTGCATAGTTTCCAACCTCTTCATCCTCATCATCAACATCAGTGTCATCCCAAGTCTTTCCTTCTGCAATATAAGCTTTTCCAGACTGCTTTTTTCAAGAGATCTTCATACTTTGCTTCTAGTTCAAGATATGCCTTGTCTTTCTTCACCTTTTTAGGCTTTCTGCATTCAGTAGCAAAGTGACCCAACTCATCACAGTTGAAATACCTTATCTTTTATCTGTCCACAAATCCTATTTTGTACCCACCTTTTCTAGCTGAATTGTACTAAGCTTTTGGTTTCCAATTATTGTTGTTGAAGATTGTCCCTTGATTTTGAAAAACCTTGGCTTTTTGACTCTTATGTTGGAAAATTTTCTATCTAAGTAAACCATGGATTAATCTATTTCATGTAGCTCATCCAGGGTGTAATATTCATCTTCCTCCAGCTCCAATACAACTTGCTTCTGAGGTCCTTTGTTCTTTTGTTCCATGGCTTGAACAACTGAAAGTTGATCATTTTGCTCATCTTCACTTTCTTCTCTGTCATTCACAATCAAAGCACTTGAACTATCAACAACATGACCATGATGTGCTTTCAATGACTTTCTTTGCATCATTTCAAGTTCATACATTTTCAAGATTCCATATAGAACTTCCAAAGTTCTTTTGCTTAAATCTCTTTCTTCTCTAATAGCTGAAATTTTCTGTTCAAGATGGTCAGGAAGAGCTAGCAAGAACTTTAGGTTAACCTTCTTAGCTTCATAATATTTATCATGTAGATGCAAGTCATTTATCAAATTATTGAACCTTTTAAAAACTTCAGTGATTCCTTCTTTTGGTTTTGCTATAAACCCCTCATATTGAGAAACAAGAATCCTCCTATGGTTTGACCTAACCTCCTCTGTTCCTTCACATAAGATCAGTATTTTCTCCTAGATCTATTTCGCTGTGTTATAGTTGACAAAGTTATTATACATAACATTGTCAAGTGACTCTATCAAAATCAGCTGCAAGCCACTATCTAGAGAAACTTTTTCCTTTTCAGGTTCAGTATATTCTAAAGTATCTTTAGGCGCATAATGTGCTGGAATGACCATGTCCCCATCTGTAGATTCCTCAACTCTTACCATGGGATTGAAAGGCCCATTCTTGAGGATCTAAATGTATAGTGGATTGGCCATCTTGATAAATAACAACATTTTCTTCTTCCATAATGTATAGGTAGATATGTCAAAGGTGGGGATCTTGATACTGCTTAGCTTCTGTGTATTCATTCTTCCAAAATCTTTAATCTGTTTACTTTCAGATTTTGCTTTGATACCACCTATTGGGTAATGAATACAACATAGGGGGGTGAATGTGTTTTAGACAATTTTAATCTTTTTGAACTATTTCTTGATGGTGAACAAAGTAATCTAACTTGTAGAGATAATATGTTTCAATAGAAATAATAAAACATGCACAGGAACACAGTATCTTTCAAAACTCACTTAGTTTTATATTAAAATCAAGTATGTGTTTTGCTACAAATTTCTGGGTTATGTTAAGAACTCAGCTTCTCTCTTGAGAGTTACTAATTTTTTAGATCTATTTGTTACAACTGAAATAAAGCATCCAGTGTTTACTTTATAGAACAATAACCAATGTTTTTACACAGCATGCAATAACATGAACTAAACCCTACTTTAAGTTATCTAAAACTTTCTATTTCTGTCTTAGTGTATTTTTGTAAATCGTGCATGTCTGTGACTTTTCTTTGTCCGTTAATCTCGGCCTTTGATCTTGTACTCTTCAAGCTGCTTTTGTAGACTTTTCAAATCATTGATTGATTTGTTTTTTGATTGATAATCTTGGATATTTAATTGGTCTGCATTTTATACTTTGAGTTTTACCTCGAGATCTCCAGTTTGGTATATAGAGAACTCGACATCTCAATAAGTATAGTGACTTATCGAGATCTCTTATTACTCTATAGTTGATATGACTTATCAAAGTCTCTGAGTTCTCGAAAGTGAAATTGACTTGTTGAGATCTCTGAGTTCTCGAGTATAATCTTGACTTATCGAGATCTCTGAGTTCTTGAGTGTTTCTTTAACTTATTGAGATCTCTGAGTTCTCGAGTGTAACTTTGACTTATCGAGGTCTCCATTTCTTTGCATGTAGGATTAACTTATCGATATCTCTGAGTTCTTTAGTGATGTTTTGACTTATCGATATCTCAGAGTTCTCTAGTAAAGAAATGACTTGTCGATATCTCCAATATTCATGTCTTCAATTTGACTTGTTGATATCTCTGAGACTTTTCTATAAGCTTTCCTTGACTTCTCGATAAGTCATTCTGGAGTTCTCGAATGACTTCTCTATAACACTTAATTCGTGACTTGTAGAACTTAGAATGTTTTTCCCAAACAGATTTATTCAACTCCAAGCTTCTTCACACTTTATCTGAGGCATGATCTTCTTCCAGAGTTTTATTCTTAGGCTTGAGACTGTTTACATAAAAATACTCCAGTCTAATCTAATTACACTTTTATAGACTGAAGTGTTACAATACAAAATGCAAACTTACATTATCATAAAACTTACTTAGGGTTGTCAATTTGACTTAGTCTTGTTATAGCACATGCATGTCTTGTACAACACTCAGTCTTGAAGAAAAGAATAGCTAAAATCTACAGGCATGGAAAATTGATTTATGTGATGGCTGGACATCCTCAATTTGGTGAAGCCAAAAAAGAAGAAAAATTGAGGCTCAAGCATCAGAAATGGCAGGCTTCCTTAGAAACCAAGAAACAAGCTGAAAAGCTTGCCACCAAGTCAGAAATTGGAAAGCCTGTCACTACAACTGAGACAGAGAAACTGGAGGAACCAAAGCCTAAACCTTTAAAAAGAGTAAGAAAGGAAAGAGCCAAAAGGAAGCTGGAATTTGAAAAAGAAGAGGTAGAACCAAAGCCAACTCAGTCTATTACTACAAATTAACCAACTATGCCCACATTGGAGCAAGTTGAAATCAAGGTCCATCCTGGTGTGAATTTTCATGGTGAGCCAATCATTCCTAAGGATGAACCAATAGACTGGGAAAGCCTACCTACTTCAGAGCTGAATCTCCCTATTCCAACCTCCTTTAAAAGAAGAAAGAACATGCTAAGCAAGCCAGTCAAGTCTATCCCATTTAAATCCAAAACCTTATCAATACCCAAACTAACAGTCAATAAAGGAGATCAACTCTTTATTTATGACATAAAGGAGTTTTCAGGCATAAATCTTTACTTGGATGAGCTGGATGAAGTGAGAGCTATTGATGCCCACAATAGACTCCCATAAAGATTAATGTTCAGGTATAAGGGTGGAAAGGAATTCACTTGGCCTCTTCACAGAATTCTCAATGAAGACTACTCTGTCTTAGTTAAAGTATTCTCTGCTATCAATAAAACCTTTGGATTCACCATGGTGGCTAAAAAGGAGATACTCAAAAAATTTGAACAAATAAGACAAAGCTGGAGAGACCAAAGTGCGCTACCAAGAGTCTTAACCATTCACTACACTGGGAATATAGTGCACTTGAGGCCATATTGGTTAATGGAGTTCAAGGATGAAAAGAACAGCAGAAGATTTTTCAGATAAGAAGACCAACTAAAGATTTCAAGCAAAAAACTCTCAATGAAATGCAGGAGATGCTGGATCAATCAAATGAAGATGAATCTGAGTTCTACAGACAACTCCAACACCAGATTGAAGAGAACAATGAAAAGTTGGGAAAGAAGACTAGACATTCAAGGAAAAAGGATTAATCTGCTCAGACTAGAGGAGAACCTTGAACAAAGCTTGTAAGACCTGTGTGAACTTTCTTTTGTCAACTTTCAATAAACTTGCAGCACTTATAATTTTAATCTGCTATTGAATGATCTTTTTGTAAAAGGTATTTGTTATCATCAAGTCCTCCTAAATTTATGCCTACAATTCCAGTAGACATAAATTGGGGGATATTGTTAGGAATATGTTGTAATCTTGATGATATTTTCCCAAAACACCTTGATAGATTTAATTAAGTGTAATTTTGTAGCTTTCAATGGATAATCTTATTTATCATTTGTTGAAAGAGTAGCTTATAGTTAAATAAGTTTTTGTAGCATATTTTTCCGTATACTGTAATGTCTTGAAGGATTAGAAGTTATAGGATATTCTAAGTCATGTTGGCTTCTAGTATGATATGTAAAATAGGTTGGCTAATTGTAAATATTAGATGTCTTGTAATTTTGCATAAGTGAAATTGAGTCAACTGCTATGGAAATACTTTCAACGGATGATTCTACAAGGCTTCAACGGATGACCCAAGTCTCATTCAACGGATGATCAATAGAGTCTCGACGGATGACCAACAGAGTCTCGACGGATAACAAATTCAAATAGGAGTTGATAGTGACTTGACAGTCACATAGGCTGATTGTATACAAAAGGAATGTGGCAGCCTGTAATCAAGATTATGAAGATGAAGAAGTATTTCTATTTCCATGCTAACTTGAAGAAATACAAAGATGCTGGATGGATAAATGAAGAAACATGTGATTAGACTTAGACATGTTTGTTTTATTAGTTTGTCATTTTTACATGTAACTTGGTAATATATAAACCAAGAGTAGCAAGTAGAAAAATATCGATTGAAGAAACTGAGAAATAGATATGGCATAATCTGTTAAGAATTTCTTAGTTCTCTCTCTCTTTGTAATTCACTTGTAAGCAGCTGTGTGCTCTTTGCATCACAGAGATCTTCTACATTTATATATATCTCTGGTGGAAACAACAATCCACCAGAAAGTTTTTAAACGTCCTTGTTTATTTACTTTGTGTTTGAATACTTGAATATTTCTTAATCGCACTTAGCATATTCATACACTGTTATATTCATATCCGTAAGAAGTTTTAAAGATTAAAAAAACCAAGAATTACATTCAACCCCTATCTATAATTCTACTTGTTAGATTGTTTAGGAATAACACAAGGTAACTTGCGACTGTGATCTCCCTAGGAAGCTAGGACGTGGGCCATGGTCACATGAGTGCTAAAATTCCTTTCCTTGCATTCTAACTTGCGACCTTGACCACTAGAATCACTAGATTGCAACTCCAAGTACTAGTAGTACACTCTAGTAACCACTAAATACCTTAGAAGCATTTCTGATTTGGAAATAAGTTAAGTGGCGCCTAGAATATTAAAACAAGCACTCCTGACTTTATTTTTGCTCTAGTTTATTCCCAGATGCTCCTACTAAGTCAAAGCCAATTCCTGTGATGAGATATTGAACTGTACTTCAAGGCTATTGCTTCTAGTAATCAATAAATTGGCCATTGTGACTCCTACTACAAGGTAATGATCACTTTGACTTAGAATCTGTATAGCATTTGTTACTACCGATATTTCTAAATCCTTTCTATATATAATTGTGTGTTTATAATTAAAATTAAAATTGTATAGAATTATAAATGTGGATTATCTATATGACTGAGTGCCTATAAACTAAGTGTTTAATGTATTAGTTTATATAAAAAAAATTTGAAAAGAGAATATTATCATTTAGTATTTTTAAATGATAATCAAAAGTACTTCATTTTATATGAAAAATTGATTTTAAAAATCTTTTAACAATAAACTTTCAAATTTTATATCATTAAATTTCTAAAATCATAAGCTATTTTATGATATTTATTTTGTGATTTATGGAGGTGCATTTATATTTATAAAAATTGTTTAATATAAATTAGTTGATTTTTAAATTGCAAATTACTTAGTTTCCCATGCATGCAAATACCCTCCAATTCAATTTAAAAGGGAATACGAGACAATTCATACCCCACTAACCTTCTTCTATCCACCAAAAGACTAAACTACCCTTGCATGCACTTTTGCTTGGTTATTGGAGAAGAGCACTTTAGTACATTCCAAATTCCACTATTGAATTAGTGCATGATGAACCATAAAGAGAGCAGTTAACCGAAAACCACACTCCACTCAAGCTCATCATTTTCACTCTCAAATTTTCTCTCCTCCCCCTCTCTTTTTCTTCATTCGGGCGAAGCCCCTTCCCCCGTTCCCTTCAATTTTTCTTCATTAAATTCTTGCCATTATAGTGTAATTCCATTACCCATTAATATAATATACACTTTACAAGAAGTTCCATGCTTAGGAGATGAAGTTTAATGATTTCATGTCTTGATTTTATCTGATCTCCACAGAGAAACTCTTAATTCGTGTGGATTAAAGAGTTCTATATGAGATATACTTTTTATGTGCATAAATTAAGTGTTTCATGAATAAAACTCTTTTAAAACTTTTGCATGCTACTGATCTTTAGTTGTAAAGTCATATTCTACTTTGCATGTTAGAGAGAGGGCATTATTTTCAAGTATAATCATGTTATATATGCTCTTCTTTTCGAAAATGTACATGCATGCTTAGTTTGTGTTAAATTCGACCTTATATGTGCTTAAAACGAATTTTTTCCTTGATATTATGCTTGATCTTAGTTGTTAAAAGATAGTGTGCATGATCTTTTGAAGTAGTTAAGTATTTTAAGTCGAATTTATGAGCTAATAACTCTCTTGTTTAGTCGAACTTAATTTAGTGAACATCTTGAGTTGTATGTTAAGTTTTATATTACATGTTGGTACTATAGGGCATGGATGATCTCCATTATTGGTTGAGACCTTAGTTTAGAGTCTTATAGTAGTAAATTTGCCTTGGTTAAAATGTAAGTTGTGGTTTAAAGTGGGCGTTAAGGTGGAAAGGCTAGGACAGAATCCTGAAATTTTTTCCAGATTTGCATGTGAGTTTTATGTTGATTTTGAATGGGCATTTCTTAGGCATTGTTAGGCCAACCATTTAGTGAGGTGCACACACCAAAATTTAGAATCTGTCCAGTAGGGGACTATTTTGTTCCAACTTAGAAATGATGAGTTTTGACCATGTCATGGGTAGGCCCTCACTAGGCCTTAGTTAGCCCTAGTTAGAGGGAGTGTCAGAGGAGTTTTTCCAGCCAAATTTCATAGGAATTGAGTAAGAAGCATGTATCATACGTTAGTGCAAACCATGACACTTTTATGTCCAGAAAACAGGGGAACATTGGACTTTAAGCTTAGGCCCAGGTAGGCCCAAGCTAGGCCCTTGAGCCACACCAAGTTTGAGATTTTCCTTATCGTCAGAAGAGTCTACTGTAAAAGTTTGAGAGGTAAAATTGAACTGTAAGGGTGTCAATTGTACTCATAAACCCATTGGTGTCACCCTGAAATCACTATAATGAGCAAAATCACTTAACCATTAGTTTTAAGGCACTTATAAGTAAGGCCTAGGTTGACCACCATAGTTGTAAGATAGTATGAGGTCAGTAGAGTGTAAGGCCTAAGTCAGGGTCCATAAGAACTTGATGGTTTAGAAAAGGCACTTCGAGTTATGAGGACGATATTAAGAGTTTTGGCTAGTTTAGCATAACTAAGTGACTTGAGTAAGTGGAGTGAGATCATCCAAGCCTAGTGGTGAAATATAGTGTGTATGGATATATTATTATGTACTTAAATGTGCTATGTGAACATGAGTGGCTATGTGAACTATTATGCTTATAAGGTAATTATAAGCATTTATGTGTATATAGGCCTAAGTGCCAATGTGCGTAATTTCGGTTTATAATTAGGTTGAGTTAGTGAGTATATATTATAATGAGGATATTATTATTTTGTGTAGGCTCTTGAGACGAGGGTAAACTTGCTATTAAAGTCGATTGAAGCTCCAGTTTCTCCCACCTGCCATTCAAGTCAAGCCTTTCTCAAGGCAAGTGTTTTAACCTACCTTTTTATTTATACAGCAAGATAGTGTTAGCCCAGCTTTTATATATGATGCGAGTATTTTAATTCACCTTGATATATATGATCCAAATGGTTTCAAATCTATCTTTCGTATTATATGCAAATGCCATGAACCCTCAAGTATCTATTGCAAGTAGTTTAACTTTGCTCGGAGATTTCTATGCAAGCAATTCAAAAGTCATACCATGCTAATATACCAAGTAATTGTGATGTGGAACCCTGTGCAAGTTATACTCAGTAACCTTATCTTGATACCTAAAAGTCAGCTATCCCTTAAAAGTCATTCATGATTGCTTAAAAAACCTATTCTTACCCTTAAAACATGATACCCTGTTATACTTTGAACTGATGCTCACCTTCTTTATATTTCAATACCTATGTCTTATCTGGAACCATTACCTTGAACCTAGTGTGACTTAGTTCCTTCATACAATTTGATAACCCTGTTAAATCTCATTGTCAAATTCTTTGTGAATAGAAACCTTTCAATTCTCTTGATAAAGTATAGTCTAGTTGATCATGGCCTTGAAATTTAGTGGACCTATTCCCTGTGCTTTAAAGTTGATCTAGAACCCTTGATAAAGATGCTCACTGTTTAAGAAATTAACCGTCACTTGGCATCAGTTTTTTAAAATAAAAAGTTAAAATTTGGATTTCCAGTCCTAAAGGGGGACAAATATTTTCTTTAGATAGTGGATCTGGACTGAGACGCAAGTCCTTTGTGCTCTTAATTTGTAGGCTTAAAAGTTGCCTAGGGATCCCATTAATGTTCTAGAACCCAACAAGGTTCGGGATTACTTCGCGGCCTATCACCGGCTGTAATCCGTAGTGTCATAAAATGGTATTTGATAAGGAAATGGTTTTGAATGGTTTTATTACAATAAAAGATGCCATCATCCTGAAAGTTTATCTCTTGATACAATATTATTGAATCTTTCAATTCCATTATTAATGTATTATTCTTGTTTATATATATTATAGCGCTTGTTGAGCATTTGGCTCACTACTTGCTTACCCTAATATTACAGCTAGCAGATATGGTTAAGACATCGCGTAAGACTTGTGATGTCGATTCGTATGTTCGAGCTCAGGTAGTTAGTGATTTTGTGTGTGAGGACTCGATATTGGAATCAGGTTTTAATAGTTAATAGTGTTGGGCTGTGCCAAACCCTAAACTGTAAAGATCTTGGATTTAGATGTATTTACTTTCTTTTGTTAACTAATATAATGACTCGTATATTGTCTTTTGTAAATGTTTGGGGTGTGACAAGTTTTGGTATCAGAGCTACGGTTAAGAGTCACTGGACAGCCTAAATAGGTTATATATGTATATAGGTTTATAGAATATTATACGAGAGTTTAGGTATAGGATATTCGAGTCATTCGCTACTAATTCTCTTATATATATATATGCATTGTTTGGCAGCAAAGGGTGCATTCCTCGTCATCTTCTGAACCATCTAATACAATTACTTTCTCCGTGTATGCTGAGTTGAGGCGTGAGCTCGATAGGCTTCAGGGCAAGTACGATCGAATGTTAGAGCGATTGAAGAACGTGTATTCGGGCAGCCAAAACTATGAAGGAAAGCCTAAGGAGCAGATGACTGTGAGACTTGAGACCTTGGTTCAATACGTTAACACTAAGCTTGATGAGATGCCATCGTACCGAGACCGTACCAGCCAGTATACTATCCAGATGATTGCGGACGAGCTCCAGTGCATTGTGAAGACGCTTCGTGAAGAGAAGACTACCGAACCTCGTTCTGATGGAGTGGAGCCTTAGTTCTTTCCATTATCTACTTTTCATGTCGTTGTATTGTTCGACTTTGTAGAATTCCCTGTTGTTTCCTTTAATTAAGCATATTATCCCTAGATCACTCTATTCCAATCTTGATGTACCTTGACCCTAATTTCGATAATTATGCACTATCATTCTATTTCCTTTCAATTGTTCTTATGCTTTTATATGCATCACCCTTATTGTTTAATTTGAAACCCGATTGAATGAATATAATGACTTGTAACACCATAACCTTGAAAATTTTTGTATTGTTCATACATGTTTTGATATTACTTTTATTTCAGGATCATGCCACCTAAAAAGAAGAACCCGACAACAACTTCTACCACAGATCCTAATATTCTTCGACTTCTGGAAACCTTACAACAGCAAACAAAAACTATAGCTCAACAACAACTAACTCTTCAACAACAATTCAAAAACCAAGATAACCGTGAACCACACCAACCACCTGATCCACCAGTACCACCTCGACAAATTGTTACTTTCAAAGCTTTTCAGAATGTGAATTCACCTGCATTTCATGATACCACTGATCCGGTAATAGCTAATACATATATTAGGGAAATGGAAAGAGCTTTTGAATTGGTTCAGTTAGGAGAAGATCAGAAGATGCCATATGCTACTTATTTTCTGAAAGGGGAAGTCATCTATTGGTGGGATTCAGTGAAAGCTATGGAGACAAATCAGCCGGTTTTTTGGGAAAGGTTTAAGAGGTTATTTCAGGAAAAGTATTACCCTAAGTATATGCAGAATCAGATGGAGCTAAAATTTCTTGAATTAAAGCAAGGAAGTATGTCTGTATTGGAGTACGAGAAGAAGTTTACGGAGCTATCAAGGTTTGTGATGAAGTAAACCAATACTGAGGAAGAGAAAGCAAAGAGATTCCAACAAGGATTAGAGCCTTGGATCAGAGATAGAGTGGCTATGTTTGAGCTTGATACTCATGCTGGAGTGGTACAGAAGGCTTCTGTGATTGAGAGTAATGGGATACAGTCAAGGAAAGAAAAGGATAACAAGAAGAGAAAGGTTTCATTTTATGGAGAGAAGTCTGAAGCCGGAAGCTCACAAGACAGGAGTGTGAAAAGGATTGGATTCCACAAAGGCGGAAATTTTCAGAAGAAGGGAAATTTGAACAAGAGACAAGATTCTAAGGGGGACAACCAGTCAAGCCAAGGACAAGTTGGAGAAAATAGATTTCAGAGACCAGAGTGCAAGCATTGTGGAAAAAGACATCTAGGAGTGTGTAATAAGTTGAATATGACATGCTATAGATACAATCAGAAGGGACATTTGGCTAACGAGTGTAAGATACCGAAGCCGGGAGTTACATGCTATAAGTGTGGAAAGACTGGATATATAGCTAGGGAATGCAAGTCAACCGGACCAGTCAAGGCTTTGATGAACGTGGCAAGTACTAGTGCAAGCATGCCAGCTGAGGTATTGGCATTGCCTCCACCATCTACCGCAAGTCCGCAAGTGGCAACAAGGACATTTGATTTAAAGATGAAGGACGTTGTTCAGAATTCTGAGGTGATAGCAGGTAAACTTTTAATGAATAATGTTGAAGCTAAGGTATTGATTGATTTGGAGCTACTAGATCTTTTATATCAGAAACTTTCGTTGATAAACTTAAATATGATAAAATGACCCTGAACGAGGTAATAGATGTGGTAATTGCGAACCAAGAGAAGATTCATGTGAGTCAATTATGTCCTAAGTGTGAGATTGATATTTCGGGTCAAAAATTTTCAGCAGACATGATACTTTTCAAGTTAGGGTAGTTTGACATAATCTTAGGCATGGATTGGTTAGGAAAGAATAATGCCCAGATAGATTGTAAATCTAAGAAAGTATATTTAAAGACAGAGATTGGAGAAAAAGTGGTATTTAAGGGTCAGAGGCAAGAGCGACTGTTTCTTACAATCGTCCAGGCTAAGAAATTGCTTAGGAAAGGTTGCAAATCGTTCCTGGCCTATGTAGTAGATTCAGAAAGAGAAAGCCTCAGCATGGAAGATATTCTCGTAGTCAACGAATTTCCAGATGTATTTTTAGGTGAACTACCAGGTTTACCACCCAATTGACAAATTGAGTTTGAGATCAACCTTGCTCCAGGCACGGAACCAGTTTCGAAGGCACCTTATATAATGGCACCAACAGAAACGAAAGAGTTGGTGAGCCAACTACAGGAATTGTTGGACAAAGGAGTGATACGTCCAAGTACGTCACCATGGGGAGCACCTATTCTATTCGTAAAGAAGAAGAATTGAAGCATGAGGTTATGTATATAATATCGGGAGTTGAATAAGATGACGATTAAGAACCGTTACCCGCTACCAAGGATAGATGATTTATTTGATCAGCGGAAAGGAGCTAAGTGTTTTTCCAAAATTGATTTAAGATTAGGATACCATCAATTGAAGATCAAAGAAGACAACATCCCGAAGACAGCATTCAGAACAAGATACTGACATTATGAATTCTTAGTAATGCCTTTTGGGTTGACTAATGCTCCTGCAACATTTATGGATCTGATGAACCGGGTATTTAAAAAGTATTTGGACAAGTTTGTAGTGGTATTCATTGATGGTATTATTATATATTCCAAGTCAGAAGAAGAACATATGCAGCATCTATGGTTAGCATTAGAGATACTCTGACAAGAGAAGTTGTATGCCAAGTTCTCTAAGTGTGAGTTCTGGTTAAAGGAAGTTCAATTTTTGGGACATGTTATTGGAAATGAAGGAGCCAAAGTGGATGCGGCAAAGATTGAAGCAATTATGAGTTGGGAGATATAACGACTCGTGTATTTTTGTTTTTATTTTAATAACTAAAAGTGTAATAAAGGTTTAAATAATTAAATAAATGTGTGTATTGATTTTGGTAGCAGTTATTGATTGTTATTTAGTTATTTGTGATATGTTGATATGTGAGATTGAATTTTTTGCTTTATTATCGAGTTATACGATTTTATTTCGTTGGTAAAAGTGATTTTATTGCAGTTTTAATTCCATAAATATTTGGATGATCTCTAAATTTGGTTTTATAATTTTATGATTTCAATAATTATTTTTAGAACTTTATAAAATTGAGAAATCAATACTTCATTAATTATTTATTTTTAAATGATTTTCTGAGTGTGTTTAATTGTAAAATCCATATTTAATTATAAAATCTTCAAAAATCATGAAACTTATATTTTATTAAGTTCGTATTATTCTGAGAATTTTAAAATTATTTTAGAAATTTTTGGGATTCGTTTCACCTGTACGTCGTTTCGTTAATTGTTGAAAATCGGGTACAAAGTGCACCTTAAAATTTGTTTTAAAAATTTCGAAACTTATGTTTTTGTAAACTTCGGGATATTCATGACATTTTGATATTATTTTCGTAATTTTCTGAAATCATTTTTCGTACACCTCAATTCGTTAATTTCAGATTTTCCGGACCAAACGCTATTTCAGGACACGTGTTGATTTCTCGTTATTTGTTTGATACGTGGCAGCTGTACAATTTTTACAACAAAAAATAATAAACCCCCTTCTCCCTTGTTCACTTGGCTGCTGCAGTCTCTCTCTTTCTCTCGATTAACTCTCTCTATCTCTCTCTCCTTCTGTATCTCTCCCTTCCCGTTTCTTTTTCCCCGTTCTTTCTCTGTTTTTATGGCGTTCCTCTCCGGCTTTCCCTGTTGCTCCGGTCTCGTCGCCGCCGTGTTTGTTTTTGATGAGCTTGGTGGTTCTGTGTTGTTTAGTTGGTATATGCATATATATATATATATTTATATATATGTGTGTGCCATGTGTATTTGTGTTTGCGTATCTGTGTGTGTTTGATTGTGTGTGTGTGTGTGTGTGGCGCGCGGTGGCGCTTGTGGTGGCTGTGCATTTGTGCGGCTATGCGTGTTTGGTTTGGGCTGGTTTCGGGTTCTGGTTATTGGGCTTTGCAGTTGGGCTCTATTATTGGGCCTACACTGTCCGGCCTGTTTATGCAGATTGTTTTTTGTTTGGCCTGTTTGGGCCGTTTGTGTGCTGATGGACTGGACTGTGCGGATTTTTAATTATAATTTTTGTATTGCAGGAAATTTTGAGTAATATTTGTGATAGAAATGAATTATACGGGAAAAAAATTTCAGTAATTAATCGGTGAAATTTTTGGTTGGAATCCGAATTACCGGGTACCCCGAGAATTTTGCCGTCGTACCGCGATAACTCATTACGAGCGGACGGTGGACGGTGATGACGTTGTTCCGAATCCTAAATTTTTATAAATAAAAAAAATAATTTGAAAAACCAGTTTCGTTTGTAAATAATTTTGGGATTGTGAAATGGTGTTGTGAATTGAGATTGTGGATTGTTGTGAAATTTGGACGTCGATTGCGATCGACGGGTAGTCTTATAAACAAAGGAGTTGCTGCCAAAATTTTCTAAAAATGTATTTGTAAACGTACGTACTTATATTATACGTGTTACCCCTATTTGTGTTCGGATTACGTGATTACGTGATTATGTGTATAATAACTATACGAGTCAGGTTATCGGATTGGGTTATTAGGATTTGAGGATATCAAGCATGTCGGTATAACTGAATAGGTTATTCTGTATTTGTAGATCCCAGTCGAGTTTCCCAGGATCAAAATCAGCGTGAAAGCTATTTAGGGTTTGGTAAGGCATTGCAAGGCAAGTACCCCTGACCATTCTTTTCTGGTTCAGTACGTATGAATAGCTAAATGTTTTATTCTCGTAATGGAACATAAACGTTTTAAGTTACGTATCCACTGTAGTTATAAATCACTATTTTCAAATTGTTTTGGGGAAAAGTAACTTCGAAGGTACTTATCTCGAATGAAATGAATTGCGAACTGGATTTTATATGTGTGTTGGTTAAATAAATGGTTTTGAAATGAGATAGGTACAAGTGTTTTGAAAACTGGATAAAATGATCAGATATGGGATACATAGGGGCCAGAGTAGGCCAATTGAGGTTGCGTAAGAGGCTAATTCGTTTGTGTGCATTATATAACCGATTAGTCTAGCAGGTCAGAGACCTAGCTAGTCTCTGAGTTCCGGAACAGGTAAATTGGATGGCAGTTAGAGTCGTCTGGTGTTGATAGCCTGATCAGCTGTCTTCACATATCCGTTACGTATCTGATTTGGATTTATGATTCCCGTAAGGGTATAAGTAGTTGATACAGCGGTTTAATAAACGTGAATAGCATGCAAAAATTGGACTCTGGTACTTACACAGCACATTACTACATTGTTTTGATTAAACATGCTAGTTAGTGATATCCAGTTATCTTTGATTTTCATTATATATGTTGATATCATGATTACAGCTCTGTTCCTATTATTGTTACATTACTATTTTTATTCCGTTATTCATATGTTGGTACTGCTGAGCGATTATGCTCACCCTTGCAAACTGTCATGTATATCTCGTAAATGCCTAGAAGACCAGTCAGACATACCCGTGTTCCCTCCCCTTCTGGACCCGGCTCCTCTGAGGTAGTTGTGTCAGACCATGAGGTCTAACGAGTTGCTGAATAAAGTTAGAGTGTGTTAGATGTTGAATAAATGGTTTGTAATAATGAGAACCTGAATCATACTTGAACCTGGATTGGATCTTGGTTTGGGGTCAAGTTAGTATATTTTAATAATAATCTTGTTGTTTTATATTTTGGTAAATGTGTTTGGTGACGTCAACTCCTGACCCCGGGGTTGAGGCCGTCACAGTTGGTATCAGAGCTACAGGTTCAAGTCCCTGATCCAGGTTAGGGATTGTGCCGAGTAGGTGATAACGTGAGTCTTTAGGTGTGAGTCAGCAACTCATATAGAGGAGAAAACCTTTAGAGTCAGTCGAGGGTTCCGACGGCGTTACCCTGACATCTATTAAATGTTTTGATAGAATTGGCTTGACCTGGTTGTGTCTTCCCTGTATATTTATTATGTTGACAGTGGCCTAATGTGATTTTGAGTTCTCCATCTCAGGAGAATCCCTCTGACTCGGATAGCTCAGATTCTGAGAGGACCCTGGATGTTGCTGCCGAGGAGACCCCTATGCCTCCTCCACCAGTCCCTTCCTTTGTGCTAAGAGACATCCCTGGACCTGGTTCTCGTCCCTGTTGGGTACATAGGTCTGTGTCTGCCGTTAGGGATTTCCCTCCCGGCTGTGGTCCCAGTTCTTCCTTGATGAGACCTCCAGTACCTCCTGTGGGCCCTAGTGGTACTTCTTCACGATCCCTTACCATGTTCACCGAGCGGTGAATACTTCCTTTATCAGAGATCAGAGTCCGGGATTGGCTGCTCAGTTTAATCAGATACCTATTGCACCTTTCCAGGGCATTTCTTCCCCTTCCCCTGAGGTGCGGGCTCGTGTGCGAGCATTGACCCAGATGGCTGTTGAGAGGGCTAGATCCGTTGACCATTTCATTAGCTCAGAGTTCAGAGTTGTGCAGTATCAGGACCTAGTGAACTGGCTAGTGTTTGAGCTAGGTTCCATCGGTGGCAGTGGTAGTGGTTAGACCATGGTTGTAGCAGAGAAATACAGAGCTCAGAGTTGACTTCCAGGAGTTCTGTAATTGTTTACATTGTATATGTATATTATGTTGTGATAGTTTGTAGTAGGTGGGGCTGCTATGACAGCCAATTTTGGTGTGTATTCGGATGGTTTCTTTTCAGTTGGATTTTCAGTTGTACTAGTTGGATCCTGTTGGTTATTGTATTGTAGCTGCTTTATTCCATTGTTCAATTTTTATATATTGTGCGTTGTTATTATTGTTGTTACTATTATGGTTGCTTCTGTTGCTGGCATTTTTAGATTATAATCATTCACTCAAGATGGATCCAATTAAAATGGGGATGAGGATATTGTATTAGTGGCAACGCTCTCCTGACGCATGAATATAAACTGCCTGGAGCAATCCATTTACTTATATATGATTGTTATGTTTCATGAGATGCCACTAAAGAGAAACTCTCAACCCAATAACGGATCTGCTGGGGATCCTTCCATGAGTAAATTGATGAATTTGTTGCGTCAGCAGTCTACACAGCTGGCCCAACAGCAACAACAATTCCAGCAGCAGCAACAATAATTGCAACAACAACAACAACAACAATAACAACAACAACAACAACAATAACAACAACAACAGCTCATACAACAACAACAGCAGCAAATCCAACAGCAGCAACTACAAATCCAGGAGCAGCATGAGATGAGGGGGACCAATCAGGGTGTTAGTTTTAAGTCTTTTTAGGCAGTAAAGCCCCCAGAGTTTAAAGGAGAAGTAGATCCTATTGCTGCGAGGATATGGTTAAAGGAGATAGAAAAGGCGTTTGCGCTCACCAAGGTGAGTGAGGATTTAAAGACGGATTATGCTAGTTATTTTCTGAAGAATGATTCGAATTATTGGTGGGAATCTATGCGAGCCCTAGAAGGAGAAGGTCATGTTCCATGGGCCAGATTTACAGAGTTGTTTTTGGAGAAATACTTTCCGGGCTGTCTCCAGATTCAAATGGAGATGGAATTTTTGGAATTGAAATAAGGAGATAGGAGTGTTACATAATATAAAGCGAAGTTTACGGAGTTGCCCGTATAGCACCGGACTATGTGAGTTCGGAAGCTCAACGAGCGAAGCGGTTTCAACAAGGGTTGAAGCCATAAATAAGGAGTGGAGTTGTAGCTTTACAACTCAAGACATATACTTCGATAGTTCAGGCTGCCCTAGTGATAGAGAGTGATCAGAGGTTAGCTACAAATGAGCAGGGTGAGAAGAAGAGGAAATTTGAAAGTGGACCTGCTAGGTCAGAATCAGGAATAGCAAGTCGGAAGTTTCAGCGTTGGTTTGGAAAGAGTAAGAATAAAAGGTTCAAGAGGAAGAATTTTCCCCAGGTTAGACCCAGTACTACATCAGTTAACTCTGCCCCGACAAGGGTTAGTAAGCCAGTAGTTGATTGTAAGATATGTGGGAAGAAGCACAGTGGACAGTGCCCAGAAAATATCAACTGTTTTAAGTGTGGGCAGAAAGGTCATTATTCCACGGAGTGTAAGTCTGAGATTCAAGGAGTCACTTGTTTTAGTTGTGGCAAAGTGGGACACATAGCTAGGAATTGCAAGTCGGTGATCCAAGATAATATTGGAAGAAGCGTGTCCCAAGGACCAGCAACTAGTACTGCTAGAGCTAGGACTTTTAAGATGACCAAGAAGTCTCCAGTTCATGATTCTGATGTGGCTGCAGGTACGCTTTCTCTTAATTCTGTACCTGTTAACGTTTTTTTTATTCGGGAGCGTCCAAATCTTTTATATCTGTAAATTGTGTGAATAAAATACAATTGATATTGGAAGACCTAGAGGAACCTTTGACTATAGAAGTGGCTGATAAAGATAAGGTGCCCATAAGTCAATTTTGTCCTAGATGTTCCCTAGAGATTTCAGGGTATATGTTCCCTGTTGACTTAATACCCTTCGAGTTGGGAGACTTTGATGTTATTTTAGGTATGGATTGTGTAATAACCCCAAAATTTTGAACTTTTTTGTAACCCTTATGAATAGTGTTTTTGCTTATATTTCTGAACAAGAAAACTTTTCATGCCACACTATGTAGGGGTTCTTATATGGATATTCTGAGATTTTATTGGTACTCTATATTGTATATAAGTGTATGTAAAGATCGTCAGAATCCAATTCCGAACACTTTGATTTTTCCCGGAAATCCACTAGATACAGAAAGAATTGAGTATAAGATAACAGGATAAAAAGGATTTAAATTAAAGGATTATAAGAGAGGATCATAAAAGGAATATAATGTATTGAGAAAGGTTAAGGAAACCCAAGTAATAAGATCCCGGGTATGATCCCTCAAACGAGAAACGAGAACGAAAGTTAAGCGAACCGTATAACAGATCAACGGTCATTAGGCAAACAATTAGGAGTTAATCAAGGAGGTTAGGGATGATGAGGTCATCCAACCAATAAGAAGAGGGCAAGTGAGGGAGGATGACATCACAAGGTGACATAAGCATGACATAAGGGGAAGGAGGTGTGGTTGATTTAAAACCACACAAAGTTCAAGGTTAAAAAGGTAATTAACCAAAAACAAATCAAAAGCAACCAAGCTAGGCAAAACAACTCACAAACACAAAAATCATTTCACTTCTTCATCAAGAAGCTCTCGGCTTTTCTCTTCATTTCCAGGAGGAAAATTCAAAATTCAAGTTCCAAGCTTCCTTAATTAGTAAGGTAATTATCTAATACTCCTTATGCATAGATATGGCTATCCTATAATGTAATAACCCCAATTTTTGGAATTTTTGAAACCCTTATGAATAATGTTATGCTGAATAAGAAAACTTTTCATGCCACACTATGTAGGGGTTCTTTTATTGATCTTCTGGGATATAATTAGTACTCTATGTGGTATATAAGTGTATGTAAAGATCGTCAGAATCCAAATTTGAACCTTTTGATTTTTCCCGAGAATCCACCAGATACAGAAAGAATTGAGTATAAGGTAACAGGATAAAAAGGATTTAAATTAAAGGATTATAAGTGTAACACCCCCAGATCCGGGGTCGGGGATCCGGGTCGTCACGGTCTTTCTTTCCACAATATCACTTCACTTAATTAATAATAACCAACCTTATGCTGTGACCCCACACTAACATACACCACAACCCGTTATAGTCTCAGAGATGAAATTCAAATAAGTACAAGTCTTTGAATCCACAATTTAAAAGTTATTACAACCCAAAACGATTACTTGATAAATTTACAGTTAATTGCCATTATCTGCCACAAGTTATAATTATACATAATTGATTCTCCAAAAGCAGATGGTCTAATCTACAATAGATCTACCTCTGCAGCTATAGCAGCTACGACATCAACGGGAAGACGCGGAACGCTTTCCACGCGCTTGCGCTGGGTCTGCTGGAGTCTGGTCATCTTTCCTAACTGTTGTTGTGTGATGAAAGAAGAAAGCAAGGGTGAGCAGCAAGCCCACCAAAATAATATGTATAATGATTTACAATATATGAGCCTACTCATAATACTCATGAAAGTCTTGGTCAAAAGAAATGAACCAAGTTTGATATCTTAATGCGATGAAGTCGCAAAATATTCAGTATATATACATATATACTTTTCAAAATATTGGAAGTCCTCTTCCATGCATAATATACACAAAGTCCCAGTGTATAACTGTATATAAAAAAATATCGTTGCAAGGTGATCTCATATATCTAACCTTGTCTCAACGTTTTTCTGAAAATCTTTGTCATTCATAAGACAATTATTAATTAGATATAAGTTTAAAAGATGAAGTTACCAAATACTTCACTACACTTATATCATTCCCAAATACTACTTGAACTACCACCGTTCAAGTTATAATCAATTTCAAAAGTTCATCACATAGATGAGACTACAATACAAGATTTGAATAGATTCAGTCTTTGAAATATTATTGAATGAAATAAAGTTACGAGATACTTTATTTAGTCCCGATATATATATATCCACATATATATATCTCTTAAACATTTCCTGGAACCTCTGTTATGTGAAGTATGAACAGAGTTCGAAACATCCAATGAATTTTGGAAAGGAAAAGAATTTTGGCATAAACCCGATATCTCGCTGATCAGGCAAAGATACCTATAAGTAACCTTTTCTACTAGTAGATGGACGAATTCCCCACTGGTCATCACCCTGGTCATAATTAAGACCTATGCTGGACTGCCACTCAGCCACCTATGCATTTGATGGACTCCCACTGAGCCACTTACACAATAATAGACCGTACCTCGGCCTGTCGCTTATGCCGACTCAATGAGAGGGGCTTACTTCCCGAACGTTGGGCAAGTAATCAATTCATTTACCAAATCTGCAACCTTGTTGCGAATATAAAATACACCACAGAGCCGGACTCCCCAGGTTTTTGAGCGAGTATTTAAATCCCCTTTAAAAAGGAAGATCTTAAATATAAAAATGAGTTTTGGGATCCGCTCTGACTTTTAAAAATCATTTTGAAGACTCGAAAACACTTTAAAGAGTGTTTGGAGTAAGACTGATTTAATGAAGTAAATCAGTCCCCAGAATATTAGAAAATATCTGAATATTATTAATTAAATAATATTCCCATAAAGAATAATCTTTATAAAAATAATTGAAGTAGAAGTATTAAATTTATACTTGAAACGAGTATTAAATAACCCAAGATATACTTATATGAAAGTATTATCTTTATTTGAATAATCGAAAATAAGTTTGATTATTTACACCTTATTCTTTAATAAAATAAAGAATATATTTCCGCAAATAATCGGAGTCATAGATCCTCATATGAATATTCAAATAATATTCATAAATAATATAAAAGAGTCATAAGCCTTCGAATGAATATTCAAATAATATTCAATAAATAATATAAAAGAGTCATAAGTCCTTGAATGAATATTCAAATAATATTCAGATAAATAAATAAAAGAGTCATAAGCCCTCGAATAATATTCGAAATAATATTCAATAATAAAATAAAGTTTCAAGTTATCGAATAAACCTTATTCGATTAATAGTTTGGAAAACTATAACTATATATATATATATATATAAATATATATATCCATATCCATATAAAATCTACTCGGGATCCTCGACTCCCGGTTTTAGAAAATATTTTCACCTTTGGGTCCCTATACTAAGGGTATATGCAAGATACAACTATCCTCTAGCATAGGTATTATCAAATGAACCAACAGATATATATTTCAAGAATATGAAACAGGCATGCATATATACCATATTAGCATACTCCAATATATCGCAAAATTTGCTAATAACAATCATGCAATATCACAAGATAATGCATATACACATATTTACATCACAACAACAGTTATAACTGGTAGAAAACTTGCCTGAGCGACTTGGGGTGATAAAAGGCTCGGGACGAGTCTGGTAACCTATAAACAACAAGTAAGTTGGAATTAAACCAAAATCACTTGTAAATCTATACTTTAACTAACTTAGACTCTAACGCTCGTTTTGCGCTCACTGATTCGCTTAAGTCACTCGGGTACCCTCGGCTCCACCATTTTTAATAATTTAACCTTTACGAGTTTTAAAGCGATTCCTTCGCGAGTGACTTACCAACTGCCTAAAACACTTACCATAAATGTTTCATGCATTAATTAACCCTTTTCGGTCTTTAACCTACATTTCAAAGTAAGGCGAGGGAAAAAGTTTCGTTCGCGAAACGCCGTTACTTGAAACGGTCGTTTCTCCTAAACCGTTCATCGGAATCAAACGAACCACATATCAAAACGAAGCTCGTAACATGAACTATCTAAACATGACAATGGTCAAAACCTAGCAGGGGGTTCTCGGGTCCTAATGCTATGCACAAAAACAGTCCAAAGAAAATCGGACGTTACGACGGCTATGTTTACGCGATTTCCCATTTTTTTAAACCATTCAAACCCATTCCAAAACAACCCCAAATCCAACCTCAAATCCATTATACAACAATCATCCATCCTTATCACATCATAACAACCCCAACCAATTCAATTTAATCATTCATACTTATGCCTAAACTTAACTTTAATCATTCTTAAGTTCTTTTATTCAAAACCACAACATTTACCATTTATACTTATTCCTCACATGAACTAAAAGCTTTACTTAGGTTCTTTAACTAATTACCAAGATTTACAACTCCAACAATACAACAAAACCAACTAATCTCTACAACTCAACCAAACTTCAACCATTCAAGCATCATGCTTCACATATGCTAAATCAAACACATTCAATCCTAATTACTCAAAACTAAAGCTAGGGTTTGTAGTTTATACCTTCCTTGGAGAGTGGAGAATCAAGAGAATGGCTTGGAATCACCCTTAAAGTCCTTATCCAAGCTTAATCTAAACAAAACTTCAAGAACACAAATTTTAGTTCTTGAAAACACTATTCACCATCTTCTTTCATGATTTATAGAAAAAGATTGGCTTGGAATTAGAAGCTTAAACTTATAGGAAGTATGTAACTTAACTAGGAGAAGCTAGGATAATTACCTTGCTAAATAGTAAGTGGAGGAGCTTGAACTTCCAATTTTTAAGAAGAGAACCCGAGAGCTTCATGAAGAAGAAGAAGAATTTTGTGTTTTGCCTTGTCTTGATCTTTTGGTTGGTTGATTTGGTTTTGTTTTTGATTTAGTAAAGTACCTTCTTGCCCTTGGATTTGTGTGGTTACAAAGCCACCACACCTCCTCCTTCCCATGTCATGCTTATCTCATCCACATGATGTCATCCTTCCTTCCTTGTCTTCTTTCTATTGGTTGGATGACATCATTCCCATTAATCCCTTTGATTAACTTCCTAATCGTTTGCCTAATGACCGCTGATCTGCTATACGGTTCGCTTAACTTTCGTTCTCGTTTATCGTTTGAAGGATCATACCCGGGATCTTATTACTTAGGTTCCCTTAACCTTTCTCAATATATTATATTCCTTCTATGATCCTCTTTTATAATCCTTTAATTTAAATCCTTTTTATCCTGTTACCTTATACTCAATTCTCTCCGTATATTGTGGATTTCCGGGAAAAACCAAAGTGTTCGGAATTGGATTCTGACGATCTTTACATACACTTATATACTTCATAGAGTACTAATAATATCCCATAAGATCAATAACAGAACCCCTACATAGCGTGGCATGAAAAGTTTTCTCGTTCAGCAGAAACACTATTCATAAGGGTTTCAAAATTTCTCAAAAATTGGGGTTATTACAATAAGAGAGGATCATAAAAGGAATATAATGTATTGAGAAAGGTTAAGGAAACCCAAGTAATAAGATCCCGGGTTTGATCCCTCAAACGAGAAACGAGAACGAAAGTTAAGCGAACCGTATAACAGATCAGCGGTCATTAGGCAAACATTTAGGAGTTAATCAAGGAGGTTAGGGATGATGAGGTCATCAAACCAATAAGAAGAGGGCAAGTAAGGGGTGATGACATAGCAAAGGTGACATAAGCATGACATAGGGGGGGAGGAGGTGTGGTTGGTTTTTAACCAAACAATTTTTAAGGTTAATAAGGTAATTAACCAAAATCAAATCAAAAGCAACCAAGCTAAGCTTAACAAATCACAAACACAAAAATCATTTCCTTTCTTCTTTAACATTTGCTCTCGGCTTTTCTTCATTTCAAGAAGAAGAAATTTCAAAGTTCAAGTTCCAAGCTTCCTTAATTAGTAAGGTAATTATCTAGTACTCCTTATGCATTGATATGGCTATCCTATAAGTTTAAGCCTCCAATTCATTCTCAATCTCTTCCAAGAAATCAATGAAGAAGATAATGAATAGTGATTTCAAGATTTTTAACTTGTTTTTTTTTTTGTTTTTCCTTTAAGATCCAAGCATCCCTAAGACATCTCAAGGCTTCTTAAGGCTTCCTAGCTACTCACATCACTTCAAGGAAGGTATAACATCTCCAAACCCTAGATTTACTTTGTATATTAGGATGATTTTGATTGTTATGGTAAAAGAGTATCTTGATGCTTGCATGTTTAGAGTTTGGGTTGGAGTTGTAGTAAATTGGATGTTGAAATCTTATTGATTAGTTAAAGGACTTAAGTATAGTTTTAAATTCATGTTTGAGAATAACATAAATTGGAGAACTTGAGGTGTTGGTGCTGTTTTAGTATGGTATGGATGGATTTTGGTTGTATGAATGAATTGGGGTTGCTCGGTGGTTGATTTGGAATGGTATAAATTTGGGAAATCGCGTAAACATAGCCGTCGTAATGCCCGATTTACTTTAGACTTTTTTTACTCTTAACATTAGGACCCGTGAACTCACTGCTAGGTTTTGACCATTGCCATGTTTAGATAGTTCATGTTACGAGCTTCATTTTGATATGTGGTTTGTTTGATTCCGATGTACGGTTTAGGAGAAACGACCGTTTTAAGTAACGGCGTTTCGCGACCGAACCATTACCCCTCGCCTTACTTTGAAACCTTGGTTAAGGACCTTAAATGACTAATTGGGGTAAGAAACAATTATGTAAAGTGGATTAGGCAGTTGGTAAGGTACTCGCGAAAGAATCGCCTTAAAACCCTTAATGGTTAATTTATTAAAAATGGTGGAGCTGAGGGTACTCGAGCGACTTAAGTAAATCGTTAAGCGTGAAAGCGAACGTTAGGACTCTAAATGGTTAAAGTCTAGTTTCTTAAGCGAACGGGGTTTAATTCCAACTTATGTTGTTGTTCATAGGTTATCGGACCCACTCTAAGCTTAAGTCTATCCGGGAGCACTCAGGCAAGTTTCTACCCGTATAACTGTTGTTGTGATGTATATGTGTATATGCATTATCTTGTGATAGATGCATGATTGTTATTAGCACATTCTTGCGATATATTGGAGCATGTGATATGGTATATATGCATGTCTGTTTCGTAATCTTGATATATATCTGTTGGTTCAATTGCTTATAAGTTGCATAATACCTATGCTAGAGATAAGCAGTAGTTGCGTATACCCTTAGTATAGGGGACCCAAAGGTGAACCCTTTTCTAAAACCGGGAGTAGATGTTCCCGAGTATATGATATGTATATAATTATATATATATATTGATATAGTTTTCAAAACTATTAATCGAATAAGGTTTATTCGATAACTTTATATTATTTAATGAATATTACTTGAATATTCATTCGAGGACTTATGACTCAGTTTATATTATTTAATGAATATTACTCGAATATTCATTTGAGGACCTATGACTCCGATTATTTACTAAATAATATTCTTTATTTTATTAAAGAATAATGTGTCGATAATCAAACTTACTTTTGATTATTCAAATAAAGATATTACTTTCGTATAAGTATATCTTTGGTTATTTACTATTCATTTCAAGTATAAGTTTTACAACTTCTACTTCAATTATTTTTATAAAGATTATTCTTTATGGGAATATTATTTAAATAATAATATTCAGATATTTTCTAATATATTGGGACTGATTTACTTTATTAAATCAGCATTACTCCAAACACTCTTTAAAGTATTTTCGAGTCTTTAAAATGATTTTTAAAAGTTAGAGCGGATCCCAAAACTCATTTTTTTATATATTTAAGATCTTCCTTTTAAACGGGATTTAAATACTCGCTCAAAATCGGAGGGATCCGGCTCTGTGGGGTATTTTATATTCGTAACAAGGTTGCTGTTTTGTTAAATGAATTGATTACTTACCCAACGTTCGGGAAGTAAGTCCATCTATCGAGTGGGCATAAGCAACATGGGCTCAGTGGGCGTCCATGAAAGTGTAAGTGGCTCAGTGGGAGTCCATCAAATGCGTAAGTGGCTGAGTGGCAGTCTAGCATAAGGTCCTATTGTGACCAGGGTGATGACCAGTGGAGAATTCGTCCATCTACTAGCAGAAAAGGTTACTTATTGGTATCTTTGCCTGATCAGCAAGATATCAGGTTTATGCCAAGGTTTTCTCCTTTCCAAAATTCATTGGATATTGCAACTCTGTTTATAATTTTCATAACAGAGGTTTTCAAGGTGTGTATGAAATGTATATATATATAGGTGTATATATATATCGGGACTTAATGAAGTATCTCGTAACTTCATTATTTATAATGATATTTCAAGGATTGAATCTATTCAAGTCTTATCTTGTAGTCTCATCTGGGTGATGAACTTTTGAAACTGATTATAACTTGAACGGTGGTAGTTCAAGTAGTATTCGGATATAAGTATATTGGAGTATCTTGTAACTTCATCTTTTAAACTTATATCTAGTAAATTATTATCTTGTGCATGTCAAAGATTTTCGGAAAAATGTTGAGACAAGGTTAGATATATGAGATCACCTTGCAACGATATTTTATACAGTTATAAACGGGAACTCTGTGTATATTATACATGTCAGAGGATTTCAAAGATTGTGAAAAGTATATATGTACATATATACTGAATATTTTGCGACTTGGTCGTGGTGAGATATCAAACTTGGTTCATTTCTTCTTGACCAAGACTTTCATGAGTACTATGAGAATGCTCATATATTGTAAATCACTATACATATTATTTTGGTGGGCTTGTTGCTCACCCTTGCTTTCTTCTTTCATCACACAACATCAGATAGACAAGATGAACAGGACCAAGCTTCCAATTCGCAAGCGGTTAGAAAATGTTCCGCAGTTTTCTGGAAGCGTTGATGCCACCGTAGTTGAGGTAGGAGCTACCAATAGGCTAGGTTTTCAAATATTGATGAACCAGATTTATGTATATTTATGAATTGTAATAATGGCAAAGAAATGTAAATTTATTCAGAAACCCTTTTAAGGTGTATTGGCATATAATTGTGGAATAAAACGACTTGTGATTATTTTTGGATATTCATCTCTGAGACTATAACTTGTGGTGTGTGTGTTTATTGTGGGGTCACAGTACAGAGTAGTTGATTGTTTATTAAGATTGGGTGTTATTAAGGGAAATGGAACTCGTGACAACCCGAATCCCCGACCCCGGATTTGGGGGTGTTACAGAAATGGTATCAGAGCTAAGCATTATAAACCTCAGAGATGATGTGACGTTAAGATAATAAGTTCACTAAGATAATAAGAACTCTTGCCAAGTTCATAGTCGGGCTACCTAACGTAGTACGTACAGTTAAAACCCTTATGGGAACCCTTATAAATATCGTGATAGAAGCGTAGTTCGTTATCGTATATGGTAGCGGGACTCCGAACCCTGAGGTTGAGGAGCAACAACGCGATAATGTTTTATTACTTATTGGAGATCAGATTATGGATCCGATAGAGCGTCCTAACGCGGGACCGAATGATGTTCATATTGAGGATGTAGCGGTTGAGGATGTTATCCTAGAAGGGATTGTTGCTGAGAAGAATCCCGTGGAGGATCCTGATAAGAATGAATAAAGGACCACTGAGGAATTGATGACTATGGTTAGGGCGACTACCAGAGGTAGGATTGGCCGGTCACTACCGGAGGTGCGTTCAAGTTTGTAAAGATAGTAGCCCTTTAACGCGGCTTACTCGTAAGACTGAGAAGTTTGAATGGACAGAGAAATGCGAGAACAGCTTTCAAGAACTGAAGCAAAGATTGGTGATGGCCCCTATGTTGGCATTGCCGGATGGAAAAAGGATATTTTGTGATTTGTATTGACACTTCGCATAAGGAATTAGGGTGCTCTTATACAACACAACAAGGTACTCGCGTACGCGTCAAGAAAATTAAGGGAATATAAAATTCGATATCCCCACCCATGAGCTTGGGCTCGTGGCAATAGTTTTTCCCTAAAGATTGGAGACACTACTTGTATGGAGAGAAGTGCGTGATTTACCTAAGACATAAGTGCTCTAGTGCATTTTCACGTAGAAAGAGCTCAACATACGTCAAAGGAGGCGGTTAGAGCTAATCAAGAATATTGATTGGGAGATTCTTTATCATTCGGGGAAAGCCAATGTGGTGGCTGATGCCCTTAGTAAAAAGGAGAAACTCAAGATGATAATGTCTTTGGGAGAGTTTATGAGAGATTTTGAGAAAATGGAAATAGAAGTGAAGGTAACCGGAGCCGGTACCGAAAAGATGTTTGAGATTGCAATACAGTCCGAATTATCGAAAAAGAACATATTGTGCCAGAAAAAAAAATGATGAATGAAGGAAGAGAGCCAACAATTAGATAAAAGATTAATACCGAGAAAGATGATAAGGGAATAATGAGGTATTCCTACAGAATTTGGGTTCCAAATGTTCAAGAGCTTAAAGATGAAATCTTAGATGAAAGCTAGTTTGAGAAATAAGATTTAGAGCAAACCCTGAACGTCATAGTCAGGGAGGTCGCCATCAAGATAGAAGGAACCCATAATATAATGGAGTGGAAAATGAGGATTTTAACGTATAAGATAACCCCAAGTATGGGAGAAGGATGAAATATTTCATACTAAGGAAACATAAAGTCGAGTAAGGAAAGGAGACCCGAGACGGTACTCCTATACGACAATCTATGGACCTGTCTAAAAAGAACTTAGACTATTATCCCCAACCACCACCTTGAGGAAACAATGCGGTAGGAAATTCTTTCATGACATTTAAGTCGCTAAGCTCTTAGAGTTCCAAGGAACAGGTTGACCCAGTCGAGGCAAGAGCCTGGCTAAAGGAAATACAGGAATCATTTGAGATTCTAAATGACTGACGAATCACAAAAGACTGTTTTTGTCACTTACCCTCCTAAGAGAAAGACCACCCACTGGTGAAAGACCAAGAAAGGCACGGAGCCAGAGGTCATAATAAATTGATTAAAGTTCAGAAAATTGTTTTCGGGAAAGTACTTCCCAAGGTTATGGAGGTAGTGTAAAAGCTTTAGAGCCAGAACAAAAGCGGACGAGTATGATGAATTATGAACCTAAGGTGTAAAAGTTGTCAAGATTCGTTCTGAGGACACGAATCCAGAATGACGGGATGTTTGAAATCAATGCTTATGCTGTGTTGGTTCATGAAATAATGATAAGAGAAAGGAAAATAAAAAGGAATTGAAGTGGAAAGGAATATAAAGGCAATAGAGTTTGAGGAATGATAAGGGAGTTGGGTATGAGGAAACCCTAAAGACTCGTAGCAATAAAAATAGAGAAGTATGTAATCGTCAGGATGAGGGTGATTCACCATGAGTTAAAAATTGATGGTTGAAGGCATAAGAGATACATATATTTTATTCCCTGTAAGTTGGGAGGATCCGAGGAAACCTTGAGATCGTTCGAAGGATGAATAATAAAATGCGGATAGACTAAGGAGACAAGAAAGTAAGAAATTAGGAAAATTGGATGAAGGAAGTGACCTTTAAGAATGTGAAGTGTAAGACCGGTGGCTTGATACCCAGAAAGGGAGACGCCAGGTATGAAAGATATCCCAACATTGAGATGACTGTTGAAATAAACAACAAAAGTAAATACGGAATTATTAAGAAGAAGTTCACGTTGAACACGACCAATATCTTCTAGGACATCCTTGTTATCGTTACCAAATTAGGCAAGAAAAGCGGATAACCGTTGTTATCTTTTGGAGGCCATATTGATTGACCTCATTTTGAATACAGATGTTATTGTGAAATTACGTATAGACTATCGAGGTGGGAATGATGAATAAGATAATCTATCAAGGATATATGACTTGATTTATCCATGAAAGGATGCAAGTATTTTTTTTAAAGGTGGAATTAAGGATATAACTTCGATAACTTGAGATGAATCCTAGAGGAATGCATAAAGGTTGACATCCACCCTTAATAGGGACAGCATGAGTTTTGACAAGTATGAATTGGAATTTTTCAGAAAGTACATAGACAATGGTTCTAGTATTAGTAAATGGTATTTTGATATGCCCTGTATCTAGGGGATACAGGAGGAACGATTTAAAGATAACCTTAGAGGTTTTACAAGGAGAAAGGTAATATTCAAAATTCTCAAGAATAGAAATGTTAATAAAGGAAATATGACGTAATTATAATGATGCCAAGTGGGGCACGTGTTAAACCACGAGAAAGTATAGATTGAACCCAACGAAGGTCAAGAATGGTGAAAACAAGAAGGACCCAAGATAAGAGACGTCCTAAGTATGATCGAGAGTCAGTCGTGACAATGATTAACCTCTAAAAACTGAGGCAATAACTTATGGAAAAATGGTGATATTTTTTTTTACTCATCAGATTTTAAGGAAAATATCTTCACACAAGCAGTGATGGGAAATGAGGTAGAAAATTTAGTGAAAGTGGTTAAGATGACATTGATTGTAAGGAAATTTTACTATCAGGAAAGGCTAAAGAGGTGGCCGACACTTTAAAGGTAAGAGGATAATTATAGGCGCTTGTGCCAAAGGAATACAGTGATGATGGTAAAGCTGTGAAGGTTGTATTATGGTTTGGAAGATTGACATTCCTTCTGATGACTGTGTAATACCCAACCGCAATAGTAGTTTGGTAAAGGTTTAATTCGTAAAAATCGCCATGAGCGGGCTATGTATCTTAGAAGGAACTATCCTGAGAATAATCCAGGACCATATTTCAAAAAGGACTAAACGAACCTTCGAGTTAAGTCTTCTATTGAAGGTATATGATTAAGAATGGTATTAACCTGCTATCGGTGCTTTGATTGAAACTCTTCTGCAATTTTATATGCTTCATGTCATGTATGTATGTCAGGATCATGAGTGTTCTTCATGAATTATGAATGGTGATTATGTTAACTCCTTAGAAGAATTCTATACTACATGTATGGACTCTGTATGGTTAGATATTAAGATTTCATGGAAAGTGAATGACGGCAGTAGGTCAGTGGTGGACCATAGTAATGCAGCAATGATTTTGCGAGTAATGAGTTGATTACAACCGTGAGAGTTGTATTGGAATGGATGTTGAGATTGAGTACCACTAATCATGTCGTGTTGACGTATAAGTTATCAATTGATAGACTAATTAAGTAGATTATCTACCTATTGAATACTTATTCCTTCTTATCAATAGAGAGTCGTATTACTATACGAGGAAGGTTGCGGTGCAAGCATAGAATTCTAGTAACGATGAGGTATAAAATGAGATTCCAGATTCGATTTTCGATGTCGAGGGAGTTTCAAAGGTGATTGAGTATAAGCTCGAGGAAGAGCATGGGTCCATAGAATGATGGACGGAATAGCAAAAATATTTAAGCATGTGAAATGCGATGCGATAATACTTGATATATATACACATATGTTTTGTTCTCCTATGACAAACCTGTATAGTTCAGAGGTAAATTCCAAGCCAGATATTTTGTGGTAGCATAATTTATATATATATAATTCTCTTCAATTCAATCTTTTCTCTCCTTTTCATTTTGTATAAGCTGAGAAGAACAACCCTTCCAAAAGGGGAGGTATTGTCGAATGACTATCTATCCGTGTGATAGAAGCCTAGTAGGATACCACATGTTGTTTAATTGCTTGTCAAGTACTAAAGGCTGGCCACCTTTTGTACTAACTATGCAATGTAACAAGTGTTCATGATCATAGTGATCTCTCAACGAATTCCTTTACTTCTATATGATTGATCAAATTTTGGAAAATAGAAACAGCTGAAAAAGGAGTAGTAAAGTTATGGTGGTATTCAGAATGGAAACACATTCGTGATACTAAGGTTGACGTGGTTATTAAAAGGTTATAGAACGCTAACAAGCAAAAGTATAACCAGTATAATATTAGGAACGGAAGGTAGTAGCGATTACGAACTGGAAAAGAATGGGTATTAAGAAGCAAAAGCTCTAATGCTAAAAGCTATAATGAGAGTCTGTACAATAGACTTGAAAGAATTTGGAATGATCACTTAACACGGATTGAGTTTTCTTACGACAATAGATCATATGTCAGTATTGAGATATCGCCTTATGAGATCTTTGAGGGAAGACAATGTCGATCTCCCTTATGTTAGGATGAAGTTGTAGAGCACAAGATGCTCGGACCCGCAGTAGTCCAAAGGACCAGGGATATAATATATCTAATCAGAGGACGGCTGGTAGTAACCCAAGATGGACATACGAGGTATGCTGATTTGACTTGAAAGAACAAAGAGTATGAAATAGGTGACCTAGTAATGTTATAGGTATCCCTTGGAAAGGATTGATGAGGTTCGGAAAGAAAGGAAAGCTAAGTCCACAAATTGTTGGACCCTTGGATATATTAAGACGTATTGGGAAGTTAGCATATGAGCTAGCCCTACCCCCGAACATGTAGCAAGTCATAACGTGTTCCACGTATCAATGTTAAGGAAGTATAATTCGGATGCCAGACAAATAGGGGCATATGAGCGCATAGGCTTGCAACCAGGCGTAACCTATATGAAGCAACCAGAAAGGGTTATAGATCGAAAAGGAACAAGTGCTTAGGAGAAGGGTTATCAAACTAGGCAGAGTTTGGTGGTAGGACCACAATATGGGAAAATTTACTCGAGAGTTAGAAAGTGCAATGCTAAGAGAGTATCCCTATTCATTTTCTATCTGATTCCGGGACGGAATCCTTTTAAGGAGGGGAGACTGTAACAACCCCAATTTTTGGAATTTTTGAAACCCTTATGAATAATGTTATGCTGAATAAGAAAACTTTTCATGCCACACTATGTAGGGGTTCTTTTACTTTAGACTGTTTTTTCTCTTAACATTAGGACCCATAAACTCACTGCTAGGTTTTGACCATTGCCATGTTTAGATAGTTCATGTTACGAGCTTCGTTTTGATATGTGGTTCATTTGATTCCGATGTACATAGACAATGGTTCTAGTATTAGTAAATGGTATTTTGATATGCCCTGTATCTAGGGGATACAGGAGGAACGATTTAAAGATAACCTTAGAGGTTTTACAAGGAGAAAGGTAATATTCAAAATTCTCAAGAATAGAAATGTTAATAAAGGAAATATGACGTAATTATAATGATGCCAAGTGGGGCACGTGTTAAACCACGAGAAAGTATAGATTGAACCCAACGAAGGTCAAGAATGGTGAAAACAAGAAGGACCCAAGATAAGAGACGTCCTAAGTATGATCGAGAGTCAGTCGTGACAATGATTAACCTCTAAAAACTGAGGCAATAACTTATGGAAAAATGGTGATATTTTTTTTTACTCATCAGATTTTAAGGAAAATATCTTCACACAAGCAGTGATGGGAAATGAGGTAGAAAATTTAGTGAAAGTGGTTAAGATGACATTGATTGTAAGGAAATTTTACTATCAGGAAAGGCTAAAGAGGTGGCCGACACTTTAAAGGTAAGAGGATAATTATAGGCGCTTGTGCCAAAGGAATACAGTGATGATGGTAAAGCTGTGAAGGTTGTATTATGGTTTGGAAGATTGACATTCCTTCTGATGACTGTGTAATACCCAACCGCAATAGTAGTTTGGTAAAGGTTTAATTCGTAAAAATCGCCATGAGCGGGCTATCTATCTTAGAAGGAACTATCCTGAGAATAATCCAGGACCATATTTCAAAAAGGACTAAACGAACCTTCGAGTTAAGTCTTCTATTGAAGGTATATGATTAAGAATGGTATTAACCTGCTATCGGTGCTTTGATTGAAACTCTTCTGCAATTTTATATGCTTCATGTCATGTATGTATGTCAGGATCATGAGTGTTCTTCATGAATTATGAATGGTGATTATGTTAACTCCTTAGAAGAATTCTATACTACATGTATGGACTCTGTATGGTTAGATATTAAGATTTCATGGAAAGTGAATGACGGCAGTAGGTCAGTGGTGGACCATAGTAATGCAGCAATGATTTTGCGAGTAATGAGTTGATTACAACCGTGAGAGTTGTATTGGAATGGATGTTGAGATTGAGTACCACTAATCATGTCGTGTTGACGTATAAGTTATCAATTGATAGACTAATTAAGTAGATTATCTACCTATTGAATACTTATTCCTTCTTATCAATAGAGAGTCGTATTACTATACGAGGAAGGTTGCGGTGCAAGCATAGAATTCTAGTAACGATGAGGTATAAAATGAGATTCCAGATTCGATTTTCGATGTCGAGGGAGTTTCAAAGGTGATTGAGTATAAGCTCGAGGAAGAGCATGGGTCCATAGAATGATGGACGGAATAGCAAAAATATTTAAGCATGTGAAATGCGATGCGATAATACTTGATATATATACACATATGTTTTGTTCTCCTATGACAAACCTGTATAGTTCAGAGGTAAATTCCAAGCCAGATATTTTGTGGTAGCATAATTTATATATATATAATTCTCTTCAATTCAATCTTTTCTCTCCTTTTCATTTTGTATAAGCTGAGAAGAACAACCCTTCCAAAAGGGGAGGTATTGTCGAATGACTATCTATCCGTGTGATAGAAGCCTAGTAGGATACCACATGTTGTTTAATTGCTTGTCAAGTACTAAAGGCTGGCCACCTTTTGTACTAACTATGCAATGTAACAAGTGTTCATGATCATAGTGATCTCTCAACGAATTCCTTTACTTCTATATGATTGATCAAATTTTGGAAAATAGAAACAGCTGAAAAAGGAGTAGTAAAGTTATGGTGGTATTCAGAATGGAAACACATTCGTGATACTAAGGTTGACGTGGTTATTAAAAGGTTATAGAACGCTAACAAGCAAAAGTATAACCAGTATAATATTAGGAACGGAAGGTAGTAGCGATTACGAACTGGAAAAGAATGGGTATTAAGAAGCAAAAGCTCTAATGCTAAAAGCTATAATGAGAGTCTGTACAATAGACTTGAAAGAATTTGGAATGATCACTTAACACGGATTGAGTTTTCTTACGACAATAGATCATATGTCAGTATTGAGATATCGCCTTATGAGATCTTTGAGGGAAGACAATGTCGATCTCCCTTATGTTAGGATGAAGTTGTAGAGCACAAGATGCTCGGACCCGCAGTAGTCCAAAGGACCAGGGATATAATATATCTAATCAGAGGACGGCTGGTAGTAACCCAAGATGGACATACGAGGTATGCTGATTTGACTTGAAAGAACAAAGAGTATGAAATAGGTGACCTAGTAATGTTATAGGTATCCCTTGGAAAGGATTGATGAGGTTCGGAAAGAAAGGAAAGCTAAGTCCACAAATTGTTGGACCCTTGGATATATTAAGACGTATTGGGAAGTTAGCATATGAGCTAGCCCTACCCCCGAACATGTAGCAAGTCATAACGTGTTCCACGTATCAATGTTAAGGAAGTATAATTCGGATGCCAGACAAATAGGGGCATATGAGCGCATAGGCATGCAACCAGGCGTAACCTATATGAAGCAACCAGAAAGGGTTATAGATCGAAAAGGAACAAGTGCTTAGGAGAAGGGTTATCAAACTAGGCAGAGTTTGGTGGTAGGACCACAATATGGGAAAATTTACTCGAGAGTTAGAAAGTGCAATGCTAAGAGAGTATCCCTATTCATTTTCTATCTGATTCCGGGACGGAATCCTTTTAAGGAGGGGAGACTGTAACAACCCCAATTTTTGGAATTTTTGAAACCTTTATGAATAATGTTATGCTGAATAAGAAAACTTTTCATGCCACACTATGTAGGGGTTCTTTTACTTTAGACTGTTTTTTCTCTTAACATTAGGACCCATAAACTCACTGCTAGGTTTTGACCATTGCCATGTTTAGATAGTTCATGTTACGAGCTTCGTTTTGATATGTGGTTCATTTGATTCCGATGTACATAGACAATGGTTCTAGTATTAGTAAATGGTATTTTGATATGCCCTGTATCTAGGGGATACAGGAGGAACGATTTAAAGATAACCTTAGAGGTTTTACAAGGAGAAAGGTAATATTCAAAATTCTCAAGAATAGAAATGTTAATAAAGGAAATATGACATAATTATAATGATGCCAAGTGGGGCACGTGTTAAACCATGAGAAAGTATAGATTGAACCCAACGAAGGTCAAGAATGGTGAAAACAAGAATGGTAAAAGCTGTGAAGGTTGTATTATGGTTTGGAAGATTGACATTCCTTCTGATGACTGTGCAATACCCAACCGCAATAGTAGTTTGGTAAAGGTTTAATTCGTAAAAATCGCCATGAGCGGGCTATCTATCTTAGAAGGAACTATCCTGAGAATAATCCAGGACCATATTTCAAAAAGGACTAAACGAACCTTCGAGTTAAGTCTTCTAATGTAGGTATATGATTAAGAATGGTATTAACCTGCTATCGGTGCTTTGATTGAAACTCTTCTGCAATTTTATATGCTTCATGTCATGTATGTATGTCAGGATCATGAGTGTTCTTCATGAATTATGAATGGTGATTATGTTAACTCCTTACAAGAATTCTATACTACATGTATGGACTCCGTATGGTTAGATATTAAGATTTCATGGAAAGTGAATGACGGCAATAGGTCAGTGGTGGACCATAGTAATGCAGCAATGATTTTGCGAGTAATGAGCTGATTACAACCGTGAGAGTTGTATTGGAATGGATGTTGAGATTGAGTACCACTAATCATGTCGTGTTGACGTATAAGTTATCAATTGATAGACTAATTAAGTAGATTTGGGGGTGTTACATAAAAGTTTAAGCCTCTAATTCATTCTCAATCTCTTCCAAGAAATCAACGAAGAAGATAATGAATAGTGATTTCAAGATTTTTAACATGATTTTCTTTGTTTTTCCTTTAAGATCCAAGCATCCCTAAGATATCTCAAGGCTTCTTAAGGCTTCCTAGCTACTCAAATCACTTCAAGGAAGGTATAACATCTCCAAACCCTAACTTTACTTTGTATATTAGGATGGTTTTGATTGTTATGGTAAAAGAGAAGCTTGATGCTTGTATGTTTAGAGATTGAGAGGGAGTTGTAGTGAATTGGATGTTGAAATCTTGTTGATTAGTTAAAGGACTTAAGTATAGTTTTAAATTCAAGTTTAAGAATAAGTAAAAATTGTTAATGTTGAGTTGTTGGGGCTGTTATGATGTAGTATGGATGGATTTTTGATTGGGTTGTGATTGTGGATTGATTGTGGGTTGAATTGGAGTATTTTAAATTTGGGAAATTGCGTAAATATAGTCGTCGTAATGTCCGATTTACTTTATGCTGTTTTGTTCTTAACATTAGGACCCGAGAACTCCCTTCTAGGTCATGTTACGAGCTTCGTTTTGATATGTGGTTCGTTTGATTCCGATGTACGGTTTAGGAGAAACGACCGTTTTAAGTAACGATGTTTCGCGAACGAACCATTACCCCTCGCCTTACTTTGAAACATAGGTTAAAGACCTTAAAGGACTAATTGGAGTATGACACATTTAAGTAAAGTGTAATAGGCAGTTGGTAAGACACTCGCGAAAGAATCTCCTTAAAACTCGTAATGGTTAATTTATTAAAAATGGTGGAGCCAAGGGTACTCGAGTGACTAAAGTGAATCGTTAAGCGCAAAACGAGCGTTAGAGTCTAAATTAGTTAAAGTATAGATTTATAAGTGACTTTGGTTTAATTCCAACTTATATGTTGTTTATAGGTTACCAGACTCGTCCCAATCCATTTGTAACCCCCAGTCGCTCAGGCAAGTTTTCTACCCGTATAACTGTTGTTGTGATGTATATGTGTATATGCATGATCTTGTGATAAATGCATATTTGTTATTAGCAAATTCTTGCGATATATTGGAGCATGTGATATGGTATATATGCATGCCTGTTTCGTATTCTTGATTTATATATCTGTTGGTTCAAATGCTTATTAGTTGGATAATAACTATGCTAGAGATAAGCGGTATTTGAGTATACCCTTAGTATAGGGGATAAAAAGGTAAACTTTTTCTAAAACCGGGAGGCGAGGCTCCCGAGTATAATATATATATATATATATGAATAGTTTTTAAAACTATTAATCGAATAAGGTTTATTCGATAACTTTATATTATTTAATGAATATTACTTGAATATTCATTCGAGGACTTATGACTCCTTTTATTTTATTTATGAATATTATTTCGAATATTCATTCGAGGGCTTATGACTCAGTTTATTTTATTAATTGAATATTATTTTGAATATTCATTCGAGGGCTTATGACTCAGTTTATATTATTTAATGAATATTATTTGGATATTCATTTGAGGACCTATGACTCCGATTATTTGCTGAGATATATTCTTTATTTTATTAAAGAATAAGGTGTCGATAGTCAAACTTATTTTTGATTATTCAAATAAAGATAGTACTTTCGTACAAGTATATCTTTGGTTATTTAATACTCGTTTCAAGTATAAGTTTTACAACTTCTACTTCAATTATTTGTATAAAGATTATTCTTTATGGGAATATAATTTAAATAATAATATTCAAATATTTTCTAATATATTGGGACTGATTTACTTTATTAAATCAGCATTACTCCAAACACTCTTTAAAGTGTTTTCGAGTCCTTAAAATGATTTTCAAAAGTTAGAGCGGATCCCAAAACTCAATTTTTTTATATATTTAAGATCTTCCTTTTTAAAGGGGATTTAAATTCCCGCTCAAAACCAGAGGGATCCGGCTCTGTCGTGTATTTTATATTCGCAACAAGGTTGCGGTTTTGGTAAATGAATTGATTACTTACCCAACGTTCGGGAAGTAATTCCATCTATCGAGTCGGCATAAGCAACATGGGCTCAGTGGGCATCCATGATAGTGTAAGTGGCTCAATGGGAGTCCATCAAATGCGTAAGTGGCTGAGTGGCAGTCCAGCATAAGGTCCTATTGCGACCAGGGTGATGACCAGTGGAGAATTCGTCCATCTACTAGTAGAAAAGGTTACTTATTGGTATCTTTGCCTGATCAGCAAGATATCGGGTTTATGCCACAATTCTTTTCCTTTCCAAAAATTCATTGGATGTTACAAACTCTGTTCATACTTTACATGATAGAGGTTTTCAGGAAATGTATAAAGAGATATATATGCGGATATATATATCGGGACTTAATGAAGTATCTCATAACTTCATTTCATTCAATAATATTTCAAAGATTTAATCTATTCAAATCTTGTCTTGTAGTCTCATCTATGTGATGAACTGTTGAAAGCTCCTTATACCTTGAACAGTGGTAGTTCAAATAGCTTTATAAATGATATAAGTATAGTGAAGTATTTGGTAACTTCATCCCTTCTTTTTGCTTATATCCAGTAAGTAATTATCTTGCACTTGATAAAGGATTCTAGTAAGTTATCCATTTAGATACTTGCATTATTGTTTACACTATATATTATCTTGCGAGCTGTAATGCTCACTCTTGCTTTATTTCTTCATCACACAACAACAGTTAGGAAAGATGGCCAGACTCAAGCAGACCCAGCGCAAGAGCGTGGGAAGCGCCCCGCGCCTTCCCGTTGAGATCATAGCTGCTATAGCTGCAGAGGTAGATCTATCTGTAGATCAGACCTTCTACTTTTGGGAATCAATTATGTATAATTATAACTTGTGGCAGATAATGGCAAATAATTGTAAACTTATCAAGTAATCATTTTGGGTTGTAATAACTTTTAAACTGTGGATTCAAAGACTTGTACTTATTTCAATTTCATCTCTGAGACTATAACGGGTTGTGGTGTGTGTTAGGGTGGGGTCACAGCATAAGGTTAATTATTATTAATTAAGTGAAGTGATATTGTGGAAAGAAAGACCGTGACGACCCGGATCCCTGACCCCGGATCTGGGGGTGTTACAGATTGGTTGTCTCTATATAAGGCGAATATTGACTGTAAGAAAAAGAGAATTGTTATGTATACCCGAGATAATAAAAGGATCAGCTACCAAGGGCAGAGGCAGTATAAAAAGTTCCCTTAAGTAATGCAAGCAAAGAGATTGTTGCGGCAAGGATGTGAGGCGTATTTGGCTCATGTGGTGGATACGAAGAAAGAGACCTCTACTTTGGATAAGATTCCCATAGTGAGAGAATTTCCTGACATTTTCCCAGAAGAGTTACCAGGATTACCACCTGATCGAGAGATAGAGTTCTCCATTGATTTGATACTTGGAGATGAACCAGTTTCCAAGGCTCCATATAAGTTCTCCCCAATGGAAATGAAAGAATTGGCTAAGCAACTTCAGGAACTATTGGATAAGGGAGTCATTCGACCCAGTGTTTCTTTGTGGGGTGGTCCAGTGCTATTTGTGAAGAAAAAGGATGGAAGTATGAGATTTTATATTGACTACAGAGAGCTGAACAAGTTGACGATAAAGAATAAGTATCCTTTGCCACACTTCGACGATTTGTTTGATCAGCTTAAGGGAGCATGTTATTTCTCAAAGATTGACTTAAGATCTGGCTACCACCAATTGAAGATAAAGCCTGCAGATATCCCCAAGACTGCATTCAGAACAAGGTATGGCCATTATGAGTTTCTAGTGATGTCCTTTGGATTGACGAATGCGCCATCGGCTTTTATGGATTTAATGAATAGGGTGTATAAGGAGTATCTGGATAAGTTTGTTATTGTATTTATTGATGACATCCTCATATATACAAAGAATCCAGAAGATCACGCAACGCATCTACGGATTGCTCTTCAGAAGTTAAGAGAAAAGCAATTATATGCAAAGTTATCCAAGTGTGAATTTTGGTTGACAGAAGTGCAGTTTCTTGGACATGTGGTGAGTATGGAAGGTATCAAAGTAGACCCAGTAAAGATTAAAGCCGTATCAAAGTGGGAGCAACCGAAGACATCGACGGAAATAAGAAGTTTTCTTGGGTTAGCAGGATTTTATCGAAGGTTTGTGAAAGATTTCTTGAAGATTGCATCCCCATTAACCAAGTTGACCAAAAAGAATGAAAAGTTCGTTTGGACGGAAAAGTGTGAAGAAAGTTTCCAGAAATTGAAACGGAGATTAGTGACGGCTCCAGTATTAGCCTTGCCAGATGAGACGGAAAACTTTGTGATCTATAGTGATGCTTCTTTGAAAGGATTGGGTTGTGTGCTAATGCAGCATGACAAAGTTATTGCTTATACCTCCAGACAGTTAAAGCCTCACGAGCAGAAATATCTGGTTCATGACCTTGAGTTGGCAGCTATAGTGTTTGCTATGAAGTTATGGCGTCACTCCTTGTATGGAGAGAAATGCGATATTTATACGGATCATAAGAGCCTGAAGTACATATTCATGCAGAAGGATTTGAACATGAGACAGAGAAGGTGGTTGAAGCTGATCAAGGACTACGATTGTTCGATTAATTATCACCCAGGTAAAGCTAACATGGTGGCTGATACTTTGAGTAGAAAAGAAAGGTTGAATATGATTAAGGTTGCAGAAGAACTAGCCCAAGACTTGGAAAGAATGGAGATTGAGGTTCGAGTACCTAGTGAGAATCAAGAGCAACTATATGAAGTTACTTTCCAGCCGACATTGATGGAAAAGATCAAAAGGTGTCAAAAAGGAGTTATGGAACAAGAGTCGGATACTTTGACGGGAGAAGAGTTGTGTACTCAAAAAGATAATCAAGGTTTGTATAGATTTTCATCCAGAGTTTGGATTCCTAATGTAACGGAATTGAAGAATGAGGTATTACACGAAGCGCATAACTCTAGGTTTTCTATCCACCCTGGTAGTACTAAGATGTACCAAGACTTGAAGAGAAACTTTTGGTGGCCGAGAATGAAGAAGGATATTGGCAATTGGGTAAGTAAGTGTCATGTGTGTCAAACGGTGAAAGCGAAACATCAACGACTGAGTGGATTGTTACAACCTTTGGAGATTCCCCAATGGAAGTGGGAAGAGATTACTATGGATTTTGTAGTGGGATTGCCAAGGACGAGAGCAAATCACAATGCTATTTGGGTAATCATTGACAGATTGACTAAGTCAGCGCATTTTTTTTCGATTAATGAAAGGTATTCATTGGAAAAGCTAGTTAAGTTATACTTGGATGAGATAGTTACCAAACATGGAGTGCCTGTGTCTATAGTGTCAGATCGAGACCCGAGATTTAATTTCAGGTTCTGGACTAAATTCCAAGAGTTCCTAGGAACAAAGTTAAATATGAGCATCGCTTATCATCCATAGACAAACGGCCAGATTGAAAGAACGATTTAGACCATAGAGGATATGTTGAGAGTCTATGTTTTGGATTTTAAGGGTAATTGAGATGAACACCTACCTTTGATTGAGTTCTAGTATAATAACAGTTACCATGCCAGTATCGGGATGCCGCCTTACGAAGCTTTGTATGGGCGTAAGTGTAAATCACCGTTATATTGGGATGAAGTAGGAGAGAAGAAAGTGTTAGGTCCCGAGTTGGTTCAGCAAACCAGAGATGCAATAGTGTTGATTCAGAAACGGTTAGAGGCAGCCCAAGATAGACAGAGAAAGTATGCAGATTTGCATAGGAAGGATATAGACTTCGAAATAGGAGCTCTGGTATTACTAAAGGTATCACCTTGGAAAGGGTTAGTACGATTTGGTTAGAAGGGTAAACTTAGCCCTAGATTTATAGGACCATTTGAGGTTTTGAAGAAAGTGGGAAAGGTTGCTTACGAGATAGCGTTACCACCGCAGTGGCAGCACATTCATAATGTGTTCCATGTATCTATGTTGAAGCCCTATATCCCTAGTTCGAATCAAGTCATAGAATATGAACCGATTGAACTGCAGCCAGATTTGTCCTATGTGGAACAACCGATCCAAATTTTAGACTATAAAGAGCGAGTCCTTAGGAATAAGTCGATCCCTATAGTAAAAGTCTTGTGGAGAAATCCTCGAGTAGAAGAGTCTACTTTAGAAGTAGAGTCAGACATGCTTGATAAATATCCTCATTTGTTTAGCTAAGTCAGATTCTGGGGACATAATCTTTTTAAGGGGGAAAGGATATAACGACTCGTGTATTTTTCTTTTTATTTTAATAACTAAAAGTGTAATAAAGGTTTAAATAATTAAATAAATATGTGTATTGATTTTGGCAGCAGTTATTGATTGTTATTTAGTTATTTCTGATATGTTGATATGTGAGATTGAATTGTTTGCTTTATTATCGAGTTATAAGATTTTATTTCGTTGGTAAAAGTGATTTTATTGCAGTTTTAATTCCATAAATATTTGGATGATCTCTAAAATTGGTTTTATAATTTTATGATTTCAATAATTATTTTTAGAACTTTATAAAATTGAGAAATCAATGTTTCATTAATTATTTATTTTTAAATTATTTTCTGAGTGTGTTTACTTGTAAAATCCATATTTAATTATGAAAATCTTCAAAAATCAAGAAGCTTATATTTATTAAGTTCGTATTATTCTGAGAATTTTAAAATTATTTTGTAAATTTTCAGGATTCATTTCACCCATACGTCGTTTCGTTATTTGTTGAAAATCGGGTACAAAGTGCACCTTAAAAATTATTTTAAAAATTTCGAAACTTATGTTTTTGTAAACTTTGGGATATTCATGACATTTTGATATTATTTTCGTAATTTTCTGAAATCATTTTTCGTACACCTCAATTCATTAATTTCAGATTTTCGGGGCCAGACGCTATTTCAGGACACGTGTTGATTTCTCATTATTTGTTTGATACGTGGCAGCTGTACAATTTTTACAACAAAAAAAATAATAAAACCCCCTTCTCCCTTGTTCACTCGGCTGCTGCAGTCTCTCTCTTTCTCTCGATTAACTCTCTCTCTCTCTCTCTCTCTCTCTCTCTCTCTCTCTCTCTGTCTCTCTCCTTCTGTATCTCTCCCTTCCCGTTTCTTTTTCCCCGTTCTTTCTCTGTTTTTCCGGCGTTCCTCTTCGGCTTTCCCTGTTGCTCCGGTCTCGCCGCCGCCATGTTTTTTTCCGGTGAGCTTGGTGGTTCTGTGTTGTTCAGTTGGTATATGCATGTCTATATATATATGTGTGTGTGTGCCCTGTGTATTTGTGTGTGCATATCTGTGTGTGTATATGTTCGATTGTGTGTGTGTGTGTGTGGCGCGCGGAGGCACGTGTTGTGGCTGTGCATTTGTGCGGCTGTGCGTTTTTGGTTTGGGCTGGTTTCGGGTTCTGGTTATTGGGCTTTGCAGTTGGGCTCTATTATTGGGCCTACACTGTCGGGCCTATTTATGCAGATTGTTTTTGGTTTGGCCTGTTTGGGCCGTTTGTGTGCTGATGGACTGGACTGTGCAGATTTTTAATTGTAATTTCTGTATTGCAGGAAATCTTGAGTAATATTCGTGATAAAAATGAATTATACGGGAGAAAAAAATCAGTAATTAATTGTTGAAATTTTTGGTTGGAATCCGAATTACCGGGTACCCCAAGAATTTTGCCGCCGTACCGTGATGACTCATTACAAGCGGACGGTGGACGGTGATAACGTTGTTCTGAGTCCTAAATTTTTATAAATAAATAAAATAATTCGAATAACCATTTTCGTATGTAAATAATTTTGGGATTATGAAATGGTGTTGCGAATTGAGATTGTGGATTGTTGTGAAATTTGGACGTCGATTGCGATCGACGAGTAGTCTTATAAATAAAGGAGTTGCTGCCAAAATTTTCTAAAAATGTATTTGTAAACGTACATACTTATATTATACATGTTACCCCTATTTGTATTCGAATTACGTGATTACGTGATTATGTGTATAATAATTATACGAGTCGGGTTATCAGATTGGGTTATTAGGATTTGAGGATATCAAGCATGTCGGTATAACTGAAAAGGTTATTCTGTATTTGTAGATCCCAATCGAGTTTCCCAGGATCGAAATCAGCGTGAAAGCTATTTAGGGTTTGGTAAGGCGTTGCAAGGCAAGTACCCCCTGACCATTCTTTTATGATTCAGTACGTATGAATAGCTAAATGTTTTATTCTCGTAATGGAACAGAAACATTTTAAGTTACGTATCCCCTGTAGTTATAAATCACTATTTTCAAATTGTTTTGGGGAAAAGTAACTTCGAAAGGTACCTATCTCGAATGAAATGAATTACAAACTGGATTTTATATGTGTGCTGGTTAAATAAATGGTTTTGAAATGAGATAGGTACAAGTGTTTTGAAAACTGGATAAAACGATCAGATATGGGATACATAGGGGCCAGAGTAGGCCTATTGAGGTGGCGTAAGAGGCTGATTCGGTTGCGCGCATTATATAACTGATTAGTCCAGCAGGTTAGAGACCTAGCTAGTCTCTGAGTTCCGGAACAGGTAAATAGGATGGCAGTTAGAGCTGTCTGGTGTTGATGGCCTGATCAGCTGTCTTCACATATCTGTTACATATCTGATTTGGATTTGTGATTCCCGTAAGGGTATAAGTAGTTGATACAAAGGTTTTATAAATGTGAATAGCATGCAAAAATTGGACTCTGGTACTTACACATCACACTACTACGTTGTTTTGATAAAGCATGCTAGTTAGTGATATCCAATTATCTTCGATTTTCATTATATAATGTTGATATCATGATTATAGCTCTGTTCCTATTATTGTTACATTACTGTTTTTATTCCGTTATTCATATGTTGGTACCGCTGAGCGATTATGCTCACCCTTACAAACTCTCATGTATATCTCGCAGATGCCTAGAAGACCAGTCAGACATACCCGTGTTCCCTCCCCTTCTGGACCTGGCTCCTCTGAGATAGTTCAGACCATGAGGTCTGACGAGTTGCTGAATAAAGTTAGAGTGTGTTAGATGTTGAATAAATGGTTTGTAATAATGAGAACCTAAATCATACTTGAACCTGGATCGGATCTTGGTTTGGGGTCAAGTTAGTATATTTTAATAATAATCTTGTTGTTTTATATTTTGGTAAATGTGTTTGGTGACGTCAACTCCTGACCCCGGGGTTGAGGCCGTCACAGGAGAGACCAAAGACGCCTCCGGAAGTGCGAAGTTTTCTAAGATTGGCGGGATATTATAGAAGGTTTGTTAAAGATTTCTCGAAAATCGCCACGCCATTGACTAAGTTGACTAGGAAGAATAAAAAATTTAAATGGAATGCAGAATGTGAAGATAGTTTTCAAGAAATGAAATAGAGGTTGGTTACAGCTCCGGTACTAGTATTACCAGACGATCAAGGAGACTTCGTGATTTTCAGTGATGCTTCATATAAGGGATTGGGTTGCGTGCTAATGCAATACAACAAGGTGATTGTGTATGCATCAAGATAGTTAAAAGCACATGAATTAAAGTATCCTACACATGACTTGGAATTAGCAGCTATAGTATTTGCACTTAAGATCTGGAGACATTACCTTTACAGAAAAAGGTGTGAGATCTACACGGATCACAAGAGTTTGAAGTATATTTTCACTCAGAAGGAGCTCAATATGAGGCAAAGAAGATGGTTGGAATTAATTAAGGACTATGATTCCTCGATAAATTATCATCCGGGAAAGGCAAATGTGGTAGCTGATGCTTTGAGTAGGAAAGAGAGGTTGAATATGGCAGCGGTATCAAAGGAATTATCTGGAAAAATCAGGAGATTTGAATTAGAACTGTGTGTTTGCGGAAAAGCTGAGGAGATTTATCGTACTATGACTTTTCAGCCATCATTATTGGAAAAGATAAAGAAATGTCAGGAAGAAGTGATGAAACAGGAGAATAATTAACTGACCGGAGAAGAGATTTGTACTCAAAGGGATGAACAAGGTATATTAAGGTTTTCCTCAAGAATTTGGATTCCTCATGTGACTGAATTGAAGAATGAGATATTGCAAGAAGCTCATAATTCTAGATTTTCAATCCATCCGGGAAGCACCAAAATGTACCAGGACTTGAAGCAGAACTTTTGGTGGCCAAATATGAAGCGAGAAGTAGCAGAATAGGTTGCGAGGTGCTATACTTGTTAGAAAGTGAAGGCAGAACATCAAAAGACCAAGTGGATTAATTCAGCCTTTAAAGATTCCAGAATGAAAGTGGGAAAACATTGCCATGGACTTTATAGTAGGATTACCATGAATGAAATCCGGACATGACGCTATATGGGTTATAGTTGATCACCTTACGAAGTCGACATATTTTCTTCCAATTAACGAGAGGTCTTTATTGGACAGATTGGTCCATCTGTATGTGTGTGGAATCGTATTACGACATGGCGTACCTGTATCCATAGTTTTGGACAGAGATCCACGATTTAACTCGAGATTATGGAAGCAATATCAAGAAAGTCTTGGCACCAAGTTGAATATGAGTACGGCGTATCATCCGCGGACTGATGGTCAAAGCGAGAGGACAATTCAAACAATTGAAGACATGTTGCGTAGCTGTGCGATTGATTTTACGGGAAGTTGGGACGACCACCTGCCATTGGTAAAATTCTCCTATAACAACAACTATCAGACCAGTATTGGCATGCCACCATACGAAGCTTTATACGGACGGAAATTCAGATCACTAACAAGCTGGGATGAAGTGGGAGAAAGAAAGATTTTAGGCCCGAAATTGGTGCAATAAATACATGAGACAGTCAAATTGATTCAGAAGAGATTATTTGCTGCTCAAGATAGGCAAAGAAAGTATGCAGACCCGGCACGTAAGGATATCAGATTCTAAGTAGGTGAAGCCGTATTGCTGAAAATATCACCGAGGAAAGGATTGTCTCAATTTGGCAAGAAAGGGAAATTAGCACCTAGATATATTGGTCCTTTTGAAGTTTTGAGTCAAGTAGGGAAGGTGGCCTATGAATTAGCTTTGCCGCCTCGGTATCAGCATATGCATAACGTGTTTTATATGTCATTACTTAAGAAGTATAATCATGATGCCAACCATGTGATAGAATATGAACCTATAGATATTCAGGCAGACCTGTCATTTGTGGAGCAACCTGTCAAAATACTCGACTGGCAAGAGAAGAGTCTTAGAAATAAGTTGGTCAAGTTGGTAAGAGTACTTTGGAGAAATCCCAAGGTTGAAGAGTCAACGTGGGAACTAGAGTCGATTATACGTGGTCGGTATCCGCATTCTCCTAGATTCTGAGGACAGAATCCTTAAAGGGGGGAGGATGTTAGGACCGGTATTTCTAAACCCTATCTATATATAATTGTGTGTTTATAATTAAAATTAAAATTGTATGGAATTATAAATGTGGATGATCTATATGACTGAGTGCCTATGAACTAAGTGTTTAATGTATTAGTTTATATAAAAAAAATTGAAAAGAAAATCTTATCATTTAGTATTTTTAAATGATAATCAAAAGTACTTCATTTTATATGAAAAAATGATTTTAATAATCTTTTAACAATAAACTTTCAAATTTTATATCATTAAATTTCTAAAATTATAAGCTATTTTATGATATTTATTTAGTGATTTATGGAGGTGCATTTATATTTATAAAAATTGTTTTATATAAATTAGTTGATTTTTAAATTGCAAATTACTTAGTTGCCCATACATGAAAATACCCTCCAATTCAATTTAAAAGGGCATAAGAGACAATTCATACCTCACTAACCTTCTTCTATCCACCAAAAGACTAAACTACCCTTGCATGCACTTTTGCTTGGATATTGGAGAAGGGCACTTTAGTACATTCCAAATTCCACTATTGAATTAATGCATGATGAACCATAAAGAGAGGAGTTAACCAAAAACCACACTCCACTCAAGCTCATCATTTTCACTCTCAAATTTTCTCTCCTCCCCCTCTCTTTTTCTTCATTCGGCCGAAGCCCCGTCCCCCGTTCCTTTCAATTTTTCTTCATCAAATCCTTGCCATTCTAGTGTAATCCCATTACCCATTCATATAATATACACTTCACAATAAGTTCCATGCTGAGGAGATGAAGTTTAATGCTTGCATGTCTTGATTTTGTATGATCTCTAAACAGAAACTCTTAATTCATATGGATTAAAGAGTTCTCTATGAGATATACTTTTTATGTGCATAAACTAAGTGTTTCCATGAATAAAACTCTTTTAAAACCTTTTCATGCTACTGATCTTTAGTTGTAAAGTCATATTCTACTTTGCATGTTAGAGATATGGCATTATTTTCGAGTATAATCATATTATATATGCTCTTCTTTTCGAAAATGTACATGCATGCTTAGTTTGTGTTAAATTCAACCTTATATGTGCTTAAAACGAATTGTTTCCTTAATATTATGCTTGATCTTAGTTGTTAAAAAGTAGTGTGCATGATATTTTGAAGTAGTTAAGTATTTTAAGTCGAATTTATGAGCTAATAACTCTCTTGTTTAGTCGAACTTAATTTAGTGATCATCTTGAGTTGCATGTTAAGTTTTATTTTGCATGTTGGTACTATAGGGCATGGATGATCTCCATTATTGGTTAAGGCCTTAGTTTAGAGTCTTATAGTAGTAAATTTTCCTTGGTTGAGGTTTAATTCTTGGTTTTAAAGTGGGAGTTAAGGTGGAAAGGCGAGGATAGGATCCTGAAATTTTTTCCAAATTTGCATGTAAGTTTTGTGTTAATTTTGAATGGGAATTTCTTAGGCATTATTAGGCCCAAGCCGCGGGGAGTTAAGACTTGGGGTATAATTGAATATAGAAGTCACAAATTAGAGAAACCCAACTATTTAGTGAGGGGCACACACAAAAATTTAGAATCTGTCCAGCAGGGGACAGTTTTGTTGCAACTTAGAAATGAGGAGTTTCGACCATGTCAGGGGTAGGCCCTCACTAGGAATTGGTTAGCCCTAGTTAGAGGGAGTGTCAGAGGAGTTTTTCCAGCCATATTTCGTAGGAATTGAGTTAGAAGCATGTGTCATAAGTTAGTACAAAACAGGACACTTTTATGTCCAGAATACAGGGGAACATTGGACTTTAAGCTTAGGCCCAGGTAGGCCCAAGCTAGGCCTTTGAGCCACACCAAGTTTGAGAGTTGCCTTATGTTCAGAAGAGTCTAGTGTATAAATTTGATAGGTAAACTTGAAGTTTAAGGGTGTCAATTGTACTCATAAACCCATTGGTGTCACCCTAAAATCAGTATAATGAGCAAAATCACATAACCATTAGTTTTAGGGCACTTATGAGTGAGGCCTAGTTTGACCACCATAGTTGTAAGATAGTATGAGGTCATTAGAGTGTAAGTCATAAGTCAGGGTCCATAAGAAATTGATGGTTTAGAAAAGGCACTTCGAGTTATGAGGACGATATTAAGAGTTTTGGCTAGTTTAGCATAACTAAGTGGCTTGAGTAAGTGGAGTGAAATCATCCAAGCCTAGTGGTGCAATATAGTGTGTATGGATATATTATTATGTACTTAAATGTGCTATGTTAACATGAGTGGCTATGTGAACTACTATGCTTATAAGGTAATTATAAGCGTTTATGTGTATATAGGCCTAAGTGCCAATGTACGTAATTTCGGTTCATAATTAGGTTGAGTTACTGAGTATATATTATAATGAGGATATTATTATTTTGTGTAGGCTCTCGAGACGAGGGTAAACTTGCCATTAAAGTCGAGTGAAGCTCCAGTTGCTCCCACCTGCCAGTCAAGTCAATCCTTTCTCAAGGCAAGTGTTTTAACCTACCTTTTTGTTTATACTGCAAGATAGTGTTAGCCCAGCTTTTATATATAATGCGAGTATTCTAATTCACCTTATTATATATGATCCAAATGGTTTCAAATCTATCTTTCGTATTATATGAAAATGCGATGAACCCTAAAGTATCTATTGCAAGTAGTTTAACTTTGCTTGGAGATTTCTATGCAAGTAATTCAAAAGTCATACCATGCTAATATACCTAGTAATGGTGATGTGGAACCCTGTGCAAGTTATACTCAGTAACCTTATCTTGATACCTAAAAGTCAACTATCCCTTAAAAGTTGTTCATGATTGCTTGATAACCCTATTCTTACCCCTAAAACATGATACCCTGTTATACTTTGAACTGATGCTCACCTTCTTTATATTTCAATACCTATGTCTTATCTGGAACCATTACCTTGAACCTAGTTTGACTTAGTTCCTTCATACTATCTGATAACCCTGCTAAATCTCATTGTCAAATTTCTTGTGAATAGAAACCTTGCAATTCCCTTGATAAAGTATAGTCTAGTTGATCATGGCCTTGAAATTTAGTGGACCTATTCCCTATGCTTCAAAGTTGATCTAGAACCCTTAATAAAGATGCTCATTATTTAAGAAATTAACCGTCACTTGGCATCAATTTTTTTTAAAATAAAAAGTTAAAATTTGGATTTCCAGTCCCAAAGGGGGACAAATATTTTCTTTAGATAGTGGATCTGGACTGAGATGCAAGTCCTTTCCGCTCTTAATTTGTAGGCTTAAAAGTTGCCTAGGGATCCCATTAATGTTCTAGAACCCAACGAGGTTCGGGATTACTTCGCGGCTGATCACCGACTGTAATCCGTAGCGTCATAAAATGGTTTTTGATAAGGAAATGGTTTTGAATGGTTTTATTACAATAAAAGATGCCATTATCCTGAAAGTTTATCTCTTGATACAATATTGTTGAATCTTTCAATTCCATTGTTAATGTATTATTCTTGTTTATGTATATTATAGTGCTTGTTGAGCATTTGGCTCACTACTTGCTTACCCTGATATTACAGCTAGCAGATATGGTTAGATTCAAGCAGACAGCGCGTAAGACTTGTGATGGCGATTCGTATATTCGAGCTCAGGTAGTTAGTGATTTAATGAGTGAGGACTCGATATTGGAATTAGGTTGTAATAGTTAATAGTGTTGGGCTGTTCCAAACCCTAAACTGTAAAGGTCTTGGATTCAGATGTATTTACTTCCTTTTGTTAACTAATATAATTACTCGCATATTGTCTTTTGTAAATGTTTGGGGCGTGACAGCATTGCAGTCCTAAGGTTGTCTTGTCTTCAAGTCTTCTCTCTGAATCTTCGTATAAACCATATATTCTGCATATCCAGATACGAATCCTCACTTAACAATTCTTCTAATGATAATACTCAGATTCCTTTCACGAAACGCTGACGCCTAGTGAAACTGGTCTAGTTTATAGACGACTAGGTTTGATTCAAGTCTTCGTATTATATCCCTGATTACATTGTTAAGCTTGCAACAACCTCATCACTTCGAACACTGATTGTCTGTAAACAACTGTGCTTCCGCTGGAATCTTTTCTGGTACTGAGACAACGTCTTCATTGCTACTACAATCTTGAATACTTCATTCACTGTTCTTCACTGACGCTTGAACATATAAATGAACTCCTATCAGTGCATATAACTTCAAGACTAGAGATGTCTTCTTTAACCTTTTTCTATACCTCGTCTTCAATTCTTCAGATTTCTATGCTTCAAACACTGTCTACCTTCAATCAATGCTAATGTACCAAAATCTTCTTGTGGCACTTTTACACTTGTTATGGATAAAAACTTAGGGTGTATTAACTGCTGTATTTATTACTAAGGTTCGGGAGCTCAAGGCCTTTAATGGCTGCTCTCGTGTTTCATAACTTAACCCTGCCTTTACGAGATGCCTACTTATCTCTGTGAATTAGACAATCAAGCTAAAAAAATGTAGTTTTGATTGATGGGGTGAGTCCCTTTATTGATGTTGAGAGTCCTTGAATTGGACTAGGGTTAGGAGACTTATTGAACAAGTTCTTAGACTTTAGATATACTTTGAAGTCCTGGAATAAGGGAATCAGACTCCTAGTTGGTGTAAGTTCCCTTGAGGCTATCTTTTATAGAATTATAGAATCGTTATGACTCATTTAATGAGCTGGTAAACCTCCCTATTTATTATTTATGAAATTAATAAATAATCAGGGCTTTGGGCCTTATTAATTGGGCTTCGTTATTGGACCATATCAGGTCTAATTAATTCAACATTAATTATATTTCTAGGCTAATTTTAAGCCCATATCATTTTCCCCCCAACTTTTGCGAAACCTTGCGAAGGTTTTGCAGAAGTTGAAGTTTTTACCTTTTTTGGTTATCATTTTTTACCATAAAGTGTGGAGCAACCTACACATTTACAACAATTTTCTCTTTGGAATCCATCCCTACGGGCTTTCCTAATTAGTTGGGATTTTCTGCGTACCTTCTGGTATTTTCTTTAATTTTTTAGAAACATTCTGATACTCACTGGTATTTTCCCTTAATTTTTCAAGATTATTTTATCAAAAATTATTTGTGAAAATTATTTTTTAATTTTCCTAATTTTCTGGGATTTTTTGCTTATTTTTCCCTATTTTTGGGAAGTTTCAGCAATTTTCCTGATTTTTTCCCCTTTTCTGATAAATTAAATAATTCAGAAAATGGGCTTCTAAGGTGCCATGCATCCTAGGCGTGGGTCACCCCCGTCTAGGAGTCCTAGACGCTGTTGGTTCCTTCCCTGCTTCCTAGGTGTGGGTCACCCCCGCTTAGGAGACAACTTGCTTACCACGCCTAGGAATTTTGTCTCCTAGGCGTGGTTGTGTATCTTCCTTCCATAATTCCTAGGCGTGGGTTACCCCCGCCTAGGAAGCAATTATTGCACCACGCTTAGGAACTATGTCTTCTAGGCGTGGTTGACTTTCATGCCTCAGTACATCCTAGGCGTGGGTTACCCCCGCCTAGGAGACAATTATTGTACCACGCCTAGGAATTATGTCTCCTAGGCGTGGTTGGCTTTCGTGCCTCAATAATTCCTAGGTGTGGGTTACCCCCGCCTAGGAGAAAATTATTGTACCACGCCTAGGAATTATATCTCCTAGGCGTGGTTGGCTTTCCTGCCTCAATACTTCCTAGGCGTGGGTTACCCCAGCCTAGGAGACAATTATTGTACCACGCCTAGGAATTATGTCTCCTAGGCGTGGTTGGCTTTCATGCCTCAATACTTCCTAGGCGTGGGTTACCCCCGCCTAGGAAATGACTATTATACCACACCTAGGAATTATGTCTCATTGGCGTGGTTGGCTTTCATGCCTTATTAAATCCTAGGCGTGGGTAACCCCCTCCTAGGAGACATGATTTTAACCACGCCTAGGAATGGTGCCCCTAGACGTGGTTTGACCCTTGACATTATGTTTCAATATATCCTAGGCATGGGTAACCCCCGCCTAGGAGACATGGTTTTAACCACGCCTAGGAATGATGTCTCCTAGACGTGGTTTGGCCTTCAATATTTCTTTTTTGTGATTTTTTCTCAGAATTCAGGGTTTTTGGCAAAGAACTTTCTAGATCCTTCCCGAATTTGGAAGGGTACCTTAATATTCAATTTTGATGGGCTTCCCGCCCTTATCAAGCCCATTTCCTTCGGCCCAACAATTGGTTGAGTTACCTCTACTTGGCTATAAAAGGAGTGGAGTTGTGAGTTCATTTCCACACTCTACTCAAATTTCTCAAAAATTCTCCTCTCCTACAATAGTTTCTCTCCCTTTTTGCCACTGCAAGGTGATTTCCGGCCTTCTTACCGCCGTATTTCTTTGTTGTTTTATGGGCTTTTCTTGAAGATTCCGTTTCAATCTTCATCTCCCTCCTCACCTTCAAGAGTTTTTTCTGGGTTTCATTCTTCATCCATGGTGGATTCCGACTCATCCCACTCCCAGGTTCCCCAAACTGCTCCCCGTCCATCTAGTGCCAGCTGAGGTAAAAAATCTCTCATCCATTCTTCAGTTATTTCTCTTAGGGATCTTTTAACCGAATTTTGGAAAGCCTTCCCAAATATGTTACACTTAGATGCATACAATTATCATTCTAGATTTGATTATGATAAGATAGGGACTGTAGCCCGTTTATTTGGAATTTCACACCCTTATAGGGTCGTGGCTCTAGGCCCAAATGATAGGGCCTGCTACCCAAAGCCTGGGGCCATTCGGGTCTATAATGAAACCTTATATGCTGGTTTCCATCTTCCTTCACACCCTTTTGTTTTCCGCCTTTTAGCTGAAGCCCGAGTCTGTCCAATCAACTTACCCCTAACTCATGGCGTTTTATTCACTGCTATATGGCTCAATCCCGTAATCATGGCTTTGAGCCCAATGTATGCATTTTTCGCTATTTATTTAAATTCGTTAATTTTCCTGAGGACCAAGGATGGGTCAAAATAGTTCACAGATCCTTGGCCCGTTCTTGCTTCATTTCTGGTACCAATCCTGACTCGTATCCAACTTGGAAAAATGAGCGGTTTTATGTATATCTAGATGCCGAGGAGAGTTGGGACCATTTTTTCCGGCCCAACTTCTCAAAAAGTATAGACGGCTCTTTAAGAGATTTAAAACTGGGAGTAGATGAAGTGCGACCATCAGGGCCATTACTGCTGATAATTTGCATTATTGTGCTCTCATTCTGTCAGAGGGCAACTTGCAAAGTTTAGGTCTTAGCGACCTGGGTCCCGAGGGTACTTCTTTCCCCTTTTTATTTAATTTTTCATTTCAATATCTTCATTGTTTTTCTAATGTTTACATATTTCCCTGCAGCTAAGGCAGCTCTGGACTCTATCTTTAAGAAGAGGGAGGCTCACGCTGCTAATGGCTCCGATGTCAAGACTCACCGCGACAAGTGGGTAAGGATTGGAGACGGCCCTTCAGTCACGGTTAAGGAGTCTGTCCCTACCTTCATATCTGAGAGGCCCCTTAGCCTCGATAAGGATACTTCTCCTTTCACTGTGACTTGGGGCCTTCAGAGGAGGGACACGGTAGTGGGGAGCTCTGAGGCTGCTGCTGTTTGGTCCGAGAGAGTGGTTACGCCTCGTGACAGGGCTGAGATAGTAGAGTCTTCTGATGACCAACAGATCGAGCGTCTGGGTGCTCAGGCCGTAGCTTCAGTAAGCCTCTCTTTTATCTTATTCTTCTTGTGCTTTTACGATCTTTTCACACTACTTATTATGTTTGAACATGTTTGTGCAGATGAATACCTATCTCCAGGCCGCCCTTCACAACCTGAAGGATGTGAGTACTAGCCTGACCATTGCTAAAAGGGATAGGGACAAGTACCTTAAGGGCTCAGAGGCTAACTTCACTCGTTTCCGTGAGGTGGAGAAGAAGTTGGCTGAGGAAAAGGAGAAGGTTCGCAAGCTGGAGCTGGACGCTCAGAGGGCTCGGGCTGAGGTGATAGCTGAGTACAAGGCATCTCAAGACTTTCAGGATGTCCTGAATGCCGAGTATGATGCTAACTTTCCTGAGGCCTTTTCTAGCTGTTGGGAGCAGATAGTGGAGGAGATTGGGAAGAAGATCCCGGAGGTGACTCTTGCAGCCTACCCAGTCCCTGCTGTTCCTAGGCCAGGACCTCTCCTTGAGGATATTCCTCTCTCCCCCACTTTGACTACTTCTGCTGAGGCCACAGCTTCTCCTTCTCGGGATGCTAACCCTATGGGAGACGAGCCTGTTCCCCCCTCTACTGCTACTAATGGGGGAAACGATGATGATGATTTGTTTAAGGATCTAGATTAGCTTCCTTTTCTGATTGGCCCATCGTGGCTTTTTATGTATTAACTTATTTGTACTTGGGACTTATTACCCTTCAGGGTTTATTTATGATATTTCCTTTTTCATAACCTACCCTTTAAGTTTTTAGCACTTTTTAAGTGTTGTACTTTTAAGGAGGATGATTAATAACTTGAACTACTCAGTTCTAGGAGTCGTGCAACGAGCACTCTTTATAACGAAAGAATTCTTGAAGTCTTCTTCCTTTTATGATCAAAGCATGATGACAAAAAGTACTATCACAACTTGGATATCCAAAGATTGAAATAATTCCAACTCAGTAATATATAGTCTGGTTTTCCAAAACCTTACCATAGCATGGGTTCAACCATTAATAATCACGAACTAAAATGCAAATCCTACTGAAATCAAAATATAAAATCCTACGCAAGCAAAGCTTCCAGGTGCTTTTGAACCTTGTTACCACTATATTAAGTATAATCTATAGGTAGTAAACTTTCAAGTTTTGAGCGTGCCAAGTCCGGGATAATTATTTTCCATCCATGGTTTCCAGCTTGTAAGATCCCCTTCCCTGAACGCTCTTAATCTTGTATGGCCCTTCCCAATTTGGGGAGAGCTTTCCTTTCTGCCCTACACCAGAGGCTTCTACCTTCTTTAGGACCAAATCTCCTTGCTTGAAGAATCTCTCTTTTACCCTTAGGTTGTAATAAAAGGAGGCTTTCTTCTGACATTCCACTATCTTTGCATGTGCCGCATCTCGTACCTCATCTATTAAATCCAGGGCTAATCTTTGCCCCTCCTCATTTTCCTCGACATTGAAAGCTTGGATTTGGGAGATAAGTGCGATATTTCTAGAGGAACAACTGCTTCTACCCCATATGCTAACATGAAGGGAGTTGCTCTGGTAGTGACTCTACAAGTAGTTCTATAAGCCCAAAGTATTGGGAGTATTTCATCCACCCAATTATTCCTGGATTTCTCAATCCTCTTCTTCAAACCATCTAAAATTATACGATTTTCCACTTCCCCTTGCCCATTGGCTTGTGGATGGGCTACAGAGGTGAACCGTAACTCGATCTCATTCTCCTCACAGTACTTCCTAAACTCTTCGTTGTTGAATTATGTTCCATTATCGGTGACCAAGATGTGCGGGATTTCATATCTGCACATGATGTTTTCCCACAGGAATTGTGCAACCTGCTTAGTTGTGATCTTGGCTAAAGGTTTAGCTTCAATCCACTTAGTAAAATAATCAATAGCTACAATCAGGAACTTCCTTTGAGCCGTGGCCATGGGGAAAGGCCCAAGTATATCCATTCCCCACAAGGCAAAGGGGATGGGAGAGTTGATGGAAGTTAGCATCTCGGGGGGTTGTCGAACAACCGATGCATGATTCTGACAACGATCACACTTCTTCACATATTCTTTGGCATCGACCACCATCTCTGGCCAATAAAAACCTAAACGGGTTATCTTATGAGCCAGTGCTCTGCCCCCCAAGTGTTGCCCACAAATACCTTCATATACTTCTTCGAGGGCCAGGTGTTCCTCATCAGGCCTGCGACATCTTAAGTAAGGAACTACATAAGATCTTTTGTACAGAATCCCATCGATCAAGGAATATCTCAGTGCTCGAACAGTCAATTTATGTGCTTCAGTCACATCATTTGGCAGCCAACCTGTTTGAATATGGGCCTTAATGGGATCTACCATGATGTCCCCAGCCCTATGGGGGCTACAAGTGTAATATCCGGGATATCGCGTGTAATTATTTTTATCAACAAATAATTTTTATATGATTATTATATGATTTTTGGTGAATTATCTGATGATTGGTGTGGATATGTCAATGCTTATATGTGATACAGTATAAGTATGTTAATTTTATTATGACTAGAACAAAATATAGATAATTACGGTATTTTTCTGGTAATTTTTGGGCTGTTATATGATTTTATATTGATTTTTGAATTTATTAATTACTTTCAGAATAATTACAAAATTATTTTAGAAACCCGGGAATCGTCCAACTTCAACCATTTTTATGTTTTTACAACCCGAAACTCTTCCAAAAACTCCTTCCTAACCTAATCTGGTAATTCCGGACATTTTCCGTGTTTTGACTTTTTCAATCCGGATTACGGTTTGACCCGTGCGCGGCCCGGCGCACAATTTTCGATACGATAATCATTTCGGTGAATCAATAAAACCCGTATTCTCGATAAACGAGATACTATTACATTATTTCGTATAAAGTGTTTTACAAAAAGCCCGGTTTGGATAATTATCCAATAAAGGTATCAAATGGGATCGTTTTTGTAGTTACTTAGCGGCTAAGCAACTAATTTAATGATCCAAAATGATCCAAAACGAATCAATATTCCAAAAATATATATAGCCCCTTTTATCATTTCATTTTATTCGTATAATCACAATTAGTCAGTTAAACCCCGTAAAATACAGAGAAAATGTTGAATTAATATCGTATTCTTGAGAATCAAACGTACGAACGATGGCGTTATCGAACTCCGATTCGGGCGTGCAACATATCAAAACGAAGCTCTCGAAAAGTAATTTCATAATCAATCATCCGTTTTTATGCAGGAATCAAGGTATTTTTATGATTTAATTATTTTATTTCGAATTATTTATGAATTAAATTATGAAAATTTGTTATTGATATTGTTGATATGATTTAATGGCATTATCATGTAGATCTTTTCTTTCTGGTCATTTTGGTATATTATATGTCAAAAACCGAATTCAATAACATGTCCAAATTGTTGTTTGATTCTCGGATTCATAAATTAGGGTTTATGTTCTTGAATATTCTTAATTCCATTTGAGGATTTTTAATTGGGGAATTCTAGGTTGAAGTAATTTATATCAATTTTAGATCGTGCAAAAAGGAAGTGATTCACATATTTGGTTGTAATTCTGGACTCCTGGAAGCGATTCGCCGGAAAACTGAAGCTCTGGCGGCGTTCTTCCTGTTCAATCAATATTCCGACCACGATGCTGATTGTTTGCAGAATTTAATCACATAATCGGATTTCTGGCATGGCAAAGAGTTAATCTGCAGGTTTGGGCATGATTCTGGGTGAATTGCAGCCGCCGCCGACGAGCTCGATGGCGGCAACCATGGTTGCCGGTGGCGGAAGATGGAGGTGGTGGTGAAATTGCAATTTCATCACCCACCTTTCACCTACTTTGCACTTCAGTCCTTTCTTTTTAAAAATACTTCAAAAACAATATTCTCCTATTTTAAAAATCATAAAAATAGTTATTTAATTATTTTAAATTCAGACAATTATTTTTAAATATTTATTTATTCAAAAATAAATCTGATTTATTTTATAAATTAATTTTAATTAGTTTTTAATTATTTTAATTAATCAATTAATTTAGTATTAATTGATTAATTAATTATTAATTAATTTTAATTGTTTTTATAATTGGATTTAATTATTTATTTTTGATTTAAAAATTTCGAAAAATAATTTCGAGCTTTAAATTATTATTTAAAATTATTTTTAAGGCTCGATAATTATTATAAAATTATTTTAAGGTTAGATTCGGGTGTTCGAACCGTATTATTTAATTATAAAATGATTCGGAGTCCAATTTTAATTCCGAAAAATGTTTAAAAATTTGTATTAAATACCTTGAAAATCATTTTTGACCCCGGATCTTCTTTGAAAAATCATTTTGATCGAATACCTTATGTGTTATGTGCTAGGTGCTCACTAATTGATGCGTTATATGTCTATGCGATTCTGATTTGACTGTTTTAGTCATAACTTTAAATCTGTAAATCGGAATTAGGTGAAACGAAGGGTAGATAAAAGTTTATGACGTCTATGTGACAATTAGAATAATATGAGTATAAATAATTGATAGATACTTGTGATGCCTAGCAGAGTCAGCAAGACATAGAAAAGGAAACCAGTGATCCATAAATAGAATCGAAGCATAGAAAGAGAAGGAAAGTGGTTGATGAGTAAAACTATTAGATGAGTACAAGTAAAGTGGAAATCGTCGATGATAAGGCAAGTACTTCTGAACCTTCTTCAAGATATATTTTTGAACTGTCTCATAACATGTCGCTATTATTCAAAATAACTCATGTTTTATATTGCAAGCGCTTTAAACTATTTAACCTTGAACCCTGATTCTTATTGATCTTAAGCCATAAGCCTTATTCTTCATAAACCATTGATTGTTGAACTCCTAGATACGAGCCAGACACATACGATACTACTCCACAAATACATATCTACCATATACTGATTTCTGATATTGAATTGCTTGACATACCAACCCTTATTCCTTATTCAACAGAAGACCAATCCTTGGAACCCTTGAACCCTTGGTCTTCTACTTTCTGATTCTTTCCTTGATTGAAAGCCAATCTTTTTGAATTCCTTGTTATACTTTCATGGTATTGTGAAACACCCTATGCTTCAAAATAAATGTTGTTTATGATTCAGCTTATTGAATTACATTGATTATCATATTGAATTATTTTAGAATTGGATGGTTTTATAAATGCGGACCAGATTCGTGGTCGAACCAGATTCGTGGTGATAATAGGCCAATGCGTGCCTTAGATCCAGTATATAGAGCAAAGCTGGGAGCCTTGCTCGGGGTTAGTTCGTGACTGATCAGCAGCCTAACCTTGGTTTTTAAAATAAAAAGTGAATATCCAATTATAATCATTGCTTATTCAGAAACTTGATTCTTCTGAATCATTTTAAATTGGTGATGGTTTAACCTCGATTTTTGCTATTATTACTTGCTGAGCTAGTAAGCTCACTCTTGCAAACCTTTTTATGTTTTCAACAGTTGAAATGGAAATTGGTTGATAATGAGGATTCCCAGTCTGGTATGCGAGCTAGGATTCCAGGTTAAGTTGGATCGAGCTTGCAGGAGCTTTATAATATAGATGAGTTATGCAAGATTGTAAGAACGATATCATTATTAATTGTAAGTTGAACTAGTTGGGATTTGGTGCGATGTAATAAAAGATAAGGTTGTGGCTTGTTTTCATACTTTAACCTGTTGCGATCGGTGGTTCTGTAAAGAAGGGTCAATGCATATAATATTATGAGTGTGTGTTGTGAGTCCCAGACTTCTGACCCGGGTTTGGAGGGCATCACAGGTTGGTATCAGAGCTACAGGTTATAAGTCATTGAAACAAACCTAGATTATCGGGAATGGATAGAGGATTAGGATTAGGATTAGGAAATAGAAAGATAGAATGTCGATAGGTTGAGTGCGACCAAATAGTAGGTTTTAGTGTGATCCGTGATGAGATTCAAGATCCTTATCTAGCGACGCGATTTCCAGATGGAGGTGATGGAAGATTCTTTTATCCCTGGATCGTCCGATCATGTGGAGCCTTCCGTTAGAAGATTATCATTTGATTCATGCCTTGCTCGTCCACCGGTGTTAACCATGTCACTTCATGTTGCAGCAATCATACCTTTTCATGTTATTATCTCATTCCCTGATGCGAGAGTATCTATTTGAGAATCCCCCACATGCTGATTCTGGTTCTACCGGATACTTAACTGTGAGTGCATCTTTTCTATCTACTCTACATCCTGTTCTATAACATCTGTTTAAAACTCGTCTTATCGAGCAACCGCACCCAGAAGGATGGATCTGAAAGCTATAACATATGGTGAGTACACAAGGTATTAAGAAATGTGAGAAAAAACCTAGAGTGAGGATGCGTGTGTTCTGGAAAATAGCCGCTACCAGGTTATATAGAGCTACTAGTAAGTATGCTATCTATAATTATCTTGAGGAGTGAGCTAGATGGATTTCAAAAGAGTTTGAGAAGATTGGAAATCGAGGGTTTTCTTGGAATTAGAGGATGATGTTATGACCAAACATGATGCGTATAATAGTAATGAGATGTAATATTAGCCGATTTTGTTTTATAAAATAGGTTTGATGGACCTATTATACTTAGTAATCGTAAGAAGTAATGATGGAAGTATTACCAGTATGAAAGATTTGAAGAGAAGCTATGCAAAAGATAATATGCAACGGTAACTATAATTTTTGTTGACCAATGAAGGTAAAATAGACCCAACGAGGAATAGAGGATATATAGAAATGAATGAGCTTTTATCAGATGGTGTTCCCAATTTGATACTTTGTAATGGTTGAAAAGAACGACAACCAACTCATATAGTAATGACGACCAAGTGTATGACTTTCAAAATTTAAACCAGTTTTTAAAAAGAGATTTTCTTAACAAAATAAGTTTTAAAAACTTGGTTGTCCAATTACTACTTGAGTTCCTTATTTGTTATAAGATTCAGCTTATCCAGACGAATACTTGTTCTAGAAATTGGTATGGTTCGTTTAGAAGGCCAAGGGGACCCGCTATTATGGGGAAACTGTTCATCCAATTTCTGAGACAATTAGAACACGAGGAATATGTCAATTCACGAGAAGCTGAGTACGAGCAAAGAAGATTAAGGAAATTTCTAGACCTTCTAAAGGGAGAACATTATTAGTAAAAGAGGCGACAAGTTGAACGATTAGCAGCATAAGCGAAATTTGAAGTTATGAGTGTAAATCTCATAAGATTGCAAATAAAATCGTATATGAATGTGGAAGCGTGACGCTAAAGATATAGGACCTTATAAATGGTAAATTATTTTAATAATCGATTCAAGAAAGCATTTCTGAGAACTTTTTCAAGTTGATATACGACTCGGCATGGGATATACTGATCGGAAAGGCGTTGAAGCTGTAAACAGATAAAATGCGGATGGCGACCAATGATATCATTCTTTCTTATCATTCCTATAAATCTTGAGTAAAGTATGAACTTCTTTTATGATCAGCTTTATAAGGTGATTGTTGAATCCATTTCAAATCATTCCTTCTTCAAAATATTGTTTCCTAATTGGGACAAGTAGTGTTATGGTGTGACGATTTGTCAAAATGATAAAGAGTCTGGTGGGACGCCACCTAATCATGTGTTGTGTGTCATATGGTATGAAAGACTGGCCATCTTTAGTACTAATATGGTTGTCTCATTCCTATTCAAATCATTATTCATTTTTTCTTCTTAAATCCTGATTTGCTGATTCATGAATTTCTCCGATTATTTCCTTGTACTCTTATCCCTTATCAAAAAGTTTCCAATCAGAATTAGATACACAAATTTCTTCTTGTCTAAGATCTGTTCCTTGAATATCTTAAAAAGAAAGTAAAATGAACCTGTATAGCAGAGGGAGTTATGTGGGAAATTGCAAGCCGAAGGATGGTGGACATTTACGTACAGAGAAGAACCATTATGCCGATAACGGGATAGTTGCGAGAGCATCAAATTAAAGGCAGAAATACGTATACATGATATGTTGCAAGTATGAAATTTTGGCATGAATTGGAGTAATTAGCAAATCGTATGAGGTAAATTAACTAGAGAAATAAGAACGTAAAGCTGCATATATCAGGTGAGGCAAATGATCGATTGGACAATGAAGGCGAATGAAGAAATTTTTAATAATAACCAGATAATTAATTAACAAATTATGGAAATGAGGCATACCTCAATCATGTGGGAGATATTTGTCATAAAGATTTAAGATCGAAGAAATGCTAGTTACGAATAAACTTTGAGTGCGTTCGTCAAGGAATGATTGGGCTTTCCCATTCAATATGGAAAGACATAAGGGAAGATGAAGGTATGGTGGTTTGACTGCAACAAATTTTAAGATATGAAGCTTTAAAACCAAATGAACTCATTCGCAAGATTATAAGAGTGTTGGTTGAGACAAGGTGTTGGTCATCAGAAGTTGAACAAGTTAATTAATAAGAACAAGTGTATGTTGCCAAGGATGGACGAATTGTTAAGTAGAGAGCTTGATTTGAAATATGAACTAGAAGAATTCTAGAATAATTTATAATTATACTCAGTATTAATATCCTGTTATAATTTATAAATATGAGAAAAAGATATGGTATACTAAGAATTGTTCGCTATAATCTTAAGTTGAACTAGAGACATAGGTTGTACTGATTAATATTACATGAGGTGGTAAAATGGTGAGTTTAGAAGGTGGCAGTGGATTGGTATATTTGAGGATTGATTGTTGGTTGTTTTGATTATTGATGTCGGCTTGAGTCCGACTGGTAATCAATAATATCAAGGAGATGCTGCCAGAATTCTCAGAGATTACCCTGCTTTTAAAGATAGAATGTAAACTTCCGTATGTTATTGATATTCCTGTGGTACCCCAAATAATTGTGATCTTGGTTCTCGAAAGAGGTTGTTACATTAAATCCGACTATATATAATTGGTTTTTGATTTCATTTAGCTAGTCATCACTTGGTGTAATTGACCAATTAAGTGAGTTAATTGGCTAATTTTACCAATTAATGGTCAGTTACATGAAGATCGATTCCAATTAGATTAAGTCAAATTTTGATGTGACTTTCAAATCCGAAATCAAAAAAATGAGAAACTGGGGAAAAGTAAGGACGCTGGTAGAATTCAGAAAATTGCTGCAAATGTTTGAGTTTTTACTTGGATAAATACGCCCTTCATAATGGACAAGAGAAATAAAAAGTTAATTGTATGGACAAGTGAGAAGAATATTTTCAAGAGCTAAAGATTTAAGATGAAGCAACGAGAAGGAAGGAAGAAGGGAGATGGAATAAAGCAGAGGTTAATAACTACACCAATATGGACATCATTAGACAGTCAAGGAGATGTTATCATCTGCAACAAAGTTTTATCAAAGGACATCTTATTTCTAAATGGAGGTGATAATCATACAATAAATGATTTGTCAAGTATTTCTGTTTTGGGATAAAGTGTGAGATACAATTTTAATTCAGTTTCTGATTGATGTTGATACTTAGGTTGTTGTTAAATATCAAAAGTGGTATTAATACAGATGATTGATGTTTACTCCAGAATGGGATGTTGTGAACATCAAAGTTCGTATTAATATCTAATTTGATATGACAACAAAATGAGTATTAATGTCAAGAGTTCGGTTTTGAATAACCTATGAGAATAAAGAACGGAGATAGAAAAAGGAAGTGGAATCAAAAGGGTGATAAAGAAACTTTATAAGATGCCAGGAAAAGTAAACGTAGTAACAGATGCATTAATCAGAAAGAAAAGACCGAACGTGTTGACAGTGTCAGAAGAATTATACAAGGAATTTCAAAAGTTGAAATTGGAAGCTAGAGTTTGCAAACCTAACAATGCAAAGTTGTATAGTATGACTTTTCAGCCAGAATTGCTAGAGAAGGTAAAGAAACGTCAAGGGGAAATAATAGATCAAGATATTATCATTAGAAAAATAAATAAATATATATATACTCAAAAGTATGATCAAGGTATTCCCATAATTTATTTTAGAATTTGGGATTCCACCAGTGACAGAATTGAAGAATGGAATTTACAAGAAGCTCATAACTCAAGATATTCAATTCACCCATGAAGTTCCAATATGTATAGAGATTTAGAGGAAAATTAGTGGTGGCCAGATATGAAGAAAGAAATGGTGGGATAGATTAGCAAATGTCACACGTGTCAAGAAATTAAAGTGGGACAACAAAGACTAGATGGATGTATTTTGCCAAGAAACATCATGGTGGTGCCACCTGAGAACCAAAGGTGAGGAAAGCGTTAATTGCATTATTATTAATAGGTTATTCAAGCCTAATCATTTTCATTTATTAATAAATAGTTTGGCCAATAAATGGGTTAGTTGCTGCTTGAAGAAATGATGGTACATCATCAGATCTAGAAATTTATTGTAAATGATCAATACTGTTTAATGTGAGATTGGATGGGAGTATTCGGAATATACCTATCAAACCAAAATAGTATATACCACTCCTAGATGAACGAGCATTATGTAAGGCGGAACCTAAAAGATAGAAATTTGGTTGAACGATGAAAACTCAAGAGATTCAACTTACTCCGAAGGTATGATACGAGACATAGATGTCAAAGAAGACTCTCTGATAAGATGGCATAAAAAGAATAAACGCTATATGTGATTAGACATCAAGGAAAAAATTGCAGTCAGTTTCGTATGAGAACTTCTTAGAACCAAAATAAATGATAATATTGGTTAAAAAAATATGCCGATGATGCCTCCATGTTAGTGTACTTTCTTTAAAATGGTAAGAGATCTTCGCTCGATAAATATACTTGACGGTGCTTCAAGGAAAATAAAATATGGTGATAAGTTTGTGTGTCAGTCATATTCATTCGAGATTTTCTCGTTAATTCTTAACTCTGGAGTAATCTCGAGAATGTTAGAAATCGAATATGCCATGGTTCCAGTATATCAATTGCAGATGGACGAGAAGATTAAAAGAACGATTAAAGAGCCTGGAATATATTTGGAAGTGATTATGAACTAAGTTAAATGAATAGAGAAACATGTAGGAATGGGGTTTAATAACCAGTAGCTATTACAAACGTTCATAAGCATGAATTACTAGAATTGCAAAGAAAGGATAATTAGTAAGAATTATGCTGGTCCTTTTGAGACAGTAAAATAGTCAGGATAAGTGTAAGTAAGTTGGCTTCACCACCACATGTTTAGCAGATTCATAAGGTATTTATATGTGTATACTCAGGAAGAGCAATTTAGCTCTATTATATATAAAATGGAGACTTGAGTTGAGTTATATAAGCAATAGATAGAATATGAGGTCAGCGAGAGGTTGTTAAGTAACGATTGTTGGTATATTATATGTCAAAAACCGAATTCAATAACATGTCCAAATTGTTGTTTGATTCTCGGATTCATAAATTAGGGTTTATGTTCTTGAATATTCTTAATTTCATTTGGGGATTTTTTTATTGGGGAATTCTGGGTTGAAGCAAGTTATATCAATGTTTAGATCGTGCAAAAAGGAAGTGATTCACGTATTTGGTTGTAATTCTGGACCCCTGAAAGCGCTTCGCTGGAAAACTGAAGCTTCGGCGGCGTTCTTCATGTTCAATCAATATTCCGACCACGATGCTGATTGTTTGCAGAATTTAATCACATAATCGGATTTCTGGCATGGTAAAGAGTTAATCTGCAGGTTTGGACATGATTCTGGGTGAATTGCAGCCGCCGCCGGCGAGCTCGATGGCGGCAGCCATGGCTGCCGGTGGCGGAAAGTGGAGGTGGTGGTGAAATTGCAATTTCATCACCCACATTTCACCTATTTTGCACTTCAGTCCTTTCTTTTTAAAAATACTTCAAAAACAATATTCTCCTATTTTAAAAATCAGAAAAATAGTTATTTAATTATTTTAAATTCAGAAAATTCTTTTTAATTATTTATTTATTCAAAAATAAATCTGATTTATTTTATTAATTAATTTTAATTAGTTTTTAATTATTTTAATTAATCAATTAATTTAATATTAATTGATTAATTAATTTAATTAACTATTAATTAATTTTAATTGATTTAATAATTGGATTTAATTAGTTATTTTTTATTTAAAACTTCCGAAAAATAATTTCGAGCTTTAAAATATTATTTAAAAATATTTTCAAGGCTCGATAATTATTATAAAATTATTTTAAGATTAGAATCGGGTGTTCGAACCCTATTATTTAATTATAAAATGATTCAGAGTACAATTTTAATTCCGAAAAATGTTCAAAAATTCGTATTAAATACCTGCAAAAATCATTTTTGACCCCGGATCTTTTTTGAAAAATCATTTTGATCGAATACCTTACGTGTTATAGGCTACGTGCTCACTGATTGATGCGTTATATTTCTATGCGATTGTGGTTTGACTGTTTTAGTCATAACTTTCAATCCGTAAATCGGATTTGGGTGAAACGAAGGGTAGATAAAAGTTTATGACGTCTATGTGACGATTAGAATAATATGAGTATGAATAAATAGAATCGAAGCATAGAAAAGGAAACCAGTGATCCATAAATAGAATCGAAGCATAGAAAGAGAAGGAAAGTGGTTGATGAGTAAAACTATTAGATGAGTACAAGTAAAGTGGAAATCGTCGATGATAAGGCAAGTACTTCTAAACCTTCTTCAAGATATATTGCAAATATTTTTGAACTGTCCCACCATAACATGTCGCTATTATTCAAAATAACTTCTGTTTTATATTGCAAGCGCTTTAAACTATTTAACTTTGAACCCTGATTCTTATTGATCTTGAGCCATAAGTCTTATTCTTCATAAACCATCGATTGTTGAACTCCTAGATATGAGCCAGATGAAGGCTTTTTAGCACATAAATGCAGCGAAAATGTAAATTTAAATCTTAAAAAAATCGAAACCCTTCGCAGGATCCATGCGAAAAATAATATTTAATTCGTAGTTCAGTATGTTTACCTTAAGAAGCTTTACGTTAATGGAAAGATGGAGGTCTTTAATGGCGATCCAAAATGATGAACGGAGATCCTTAGCAGCTGCTCCGCAAGTGTGAAGCACACCACCGGTATCCACCAAGAAAACGATGTAATGAAGGAGGAGGAGATGGAGAGAATTAGGGTTTTGTAATTCTTTTTTTTAGGCAAAAATAGGGTCTATAATAGTATATTTACAGGTAAAATTGTCAGCTGAAAATTTTCTCATAAAATATTATTATTATTAACCCTTTATTATTCTCACTAATAATTAAAACACCTTTTAATTATTAATCCTTTTTCTAAACTCTTTAGAAATAATTCTCTAACTTGATTTAATTTCCAAAAATTAAATTCTTAATTAATAATATTAAGAAGCTTTTCTTAATTAATTTATAATCAATTAAATCATTCTCTTTTATGGTGTGACCCTGTAGGTTCAATATTAAGCCGGTAGTAGAAATAAATAATAATAAAACTATTTTATCATTATTTATATAAATTCTCTAATTCATTAAATATGATTAATTAATTAATCATATTTATTCTACATCGTGATGGATACTTCTCAGCATATCGCGACTATCCGGATAATACGAATTCACTGCTTAGAATACCAAGAACCTATTCAGTGAATAGTTACCGTACAATCAATTCCTTCTACCCTGCAATGTCACGATTAAATACAAGGCATGTAACTTGTGTCAAGCCTATCTTATTTAATCACTTGCTTTCCCATTCACTATGCTTAGTTCTATTTAATGTAAATTAGAAACTCCTTTCTAATTTCATTCACTCTGGCCAGAGATTCCTGAACTAACATAAGTGGATCAGCATTGAACATTCTCTTCCTTCACTGGAAGGGGTAGATCCTTTATTGATCATACACTATCTTCGTGTACAAATTCCTACACCCAGTAGAGCCCTTATAATTGTCCCTTGAGACTAAGAACTAAACCAAAGCATAGTTCAGTGTACACAAGATGACTATGATGACCTCAAGTCTAAGGATACTTGTACAACTATCACTATGTGAACAACTGCTGACACGTGAGTGAACTTCATCAGTTGTTCAGCTGTGTGAGTCATGTTCAGTGAACCTATTCTATAATAAGCACCTACATACTAGCTATAGTGTCACCACACAAATATCTATGAAAACAGACATCCTTTATAATGAAGGAAGCATAGTATGTACCGATCTTTGCGGATTATTAATTACCAGTTAGTAATCCTACGACCATGAACTATTTAAGTTTAGAGTTATCATCTTTTAGGTCTCATTATTATGATCTCATCACAATCCATAAAAAGCTTTACTCTAAACCGTGGTATATCTTATTTAAACATTTAAATAGATAGAGCCCGTAATAAAAACAAAACAAATCTTTTATTAATATCAATGAAATCAAAACAGATTACATAAAAGTTATTCCTAAATCCTCATACATGATTGGACTTAGGACATATCTCTTTCAATCTCCCACTTGTACTAAAGCCAATCACTCTGGTATCTAATACCCATCTTGTCTTTATGACGATCAAAGTGACTCTGAGAAATTGGCTTTGTGAGTGGGTCTGCTATGTTGTTATGTGTGTCAGCTCTCTCGACGTTGACATCTCCTCTTTCAACAATCTCCCTAAGCAGATGAAAGCGCCGCAAGACATGTTTGGAATTTCTATGAGACCTAGGTTCCTTGGCTTGTGTTATTGCTGCGTTGTTATCACAATACAACACAATAGGCTCTTCAATGCTAGGAACAACTCCCAACTCAGAAACAAATTTCCTCATCCAAACGGCTTCTTTTGCACCCTCACTTGCAGCTATATATTCTGCTTCCGCTGTGGAGTCAGCCGTTGTAGACTGTTTGGAACTCTTCCAACTAATCGCACCACCATTCAGAGTAAACACGTACCCTGACATGGATTTGCTATCAATTTCTGATTAAAAACTAGAGTCAGTATAACCCTCTATTTTCAACTCAGATTCACCACCAAAAACAAGAAAAATGTCCTGAGTCCTTCGCAAGTACTTAAGGATGTTTTCCACTGCTTTCCAGTGGTCTTTACCTGGATTGGACTGATATCTGCTCGTCACACTAATTGAATAAGCAACATCAGGCCTTGTACACAACATCGCGTACATGATAGATCCTATTGCTGAAGCGTAAGGAATCTTACTCATATGCTCTCTTTCCTCAGGTGTCTTAGGAGACATTTTTTCGGAAAGGGACACTCCATGGCTCATCGGTATGAGACCTCTTTTGGAGTTTTCCATGCTAAACCTTTTAAGCACTTTCCGGATGTATGTACCCTGGGTAAGACCTATCATTCTTCTAGATCTATCTCTATAGATCTTCATACCGAGAATGTAGGATGTTTCTCCCAAGTCCTTCATGGTGAAGTTCTTTGATAGCCATACTTTGACTGATTGTAGCATCGGTATATCATTTCTTATAAGAAGTATGTCATCCACATACAATACAAGAAATGTTAGCGCGCTCCCACTAACCTTCTTGTAGACACATGGTTCATCTATGTTTTTGATAAAACCAAACTCTTTGATTGTCTCATCAAAACGGATGTTCCATCTACGAGAAGCTTGCCTTAAACCATATATGGTTCGCAGCAGCTTACACACTAGGTGTTCATTTCCCTTGAAAACAAAACCATCTGGCTGTGTCATATACACTTCCTCCTCAAGTTCCCCATTGAGGAAGGCCGTTTTCACGTCCATTTGCCAGATCTCATAGTTGTAGTAAGCAGAAATCGCAAGCAAAATCCGAATTGAATTTAACAGGGCTACAGGCAAAAAAGTTTCATCAAAGTCAATCCCTTGCCTTTGTTTGAATCCTTTTGCCACGAGCCTGGCCTTCTAGGTCTCCACCTGGCCATCTGCTCCAATCTTTCTTTTGTATACCCACTCGCACCCAATAGGCTTAACACCTTCAGGCGCCTCAACCAGAGTCCATACTTGGTTGGTATACATAGATTCCATTTCGGATTTCATGGCACTATGCCATTTCTCTGAGTCAACACTACTCATAGCCTCATTATAGATCACAGGGTCGTCATCATCAATGATTGACAACTCATTGTCATTCTCAATGACAAGGCCATAATACCTCTTAGGTTGGCGAGACACTCTCCCTGTCCTACGAATGGGCTATTCCACAGAAGGTTGTTCAGTCTGAACAGGTGTTTCCACTTGATCCATAGTAGTTTGCGCTTCTTGAACTTCATCAAGTTCAATTTTGCTCCCACTATTTCCTTCAAGGATAAACTCCTTTTCTAAGAAGGTAGCATGTTTGGAGACAAACACCTGATGATCGGTGTAAAAGTAATACCCCAAAGTCTCTTTAGGATACCCCATAAAATTACATTTTACGGATCGAGATTCCAGCTTATCTGGGTCAACTTTCTTGACATAAGCTGGACATCCCCAAATCTTAACGTGTTTAAGACTCGGTTTCCTTTCTTTCCATATCTCATATGGTGTTTGAGGAAAAGATTTGGAAGGCAGCTTATTCAGTAAATATGCTGAGGTTTCCGATGTATAACCCCATAGGAATACTGGAAGATTCGCATAGCTCATCATGGACTGAACCATGTCTAACAAAGTTCGATTTCTCCTTTCAGATACCCCATTTAACTGTGGAGTATATGGAGGAATCCACTGGGAGACTATACCATTTTCTTTGAGATAATCTAGAAACTCTCCATTCAAGTATTCACCACCTCGATTTGATCGAAGAGTTATAATATTGTGTTTGGTTTGTTTCTCCACTTAATGTTTATATTCTTTGAACTTTTCAAAGGCTTCAGACTTGTGTTTCATCAAATACACATATCTGAATCTAGATCTATCATCTATGAAAGTAATAAAGTGCGAAAATCCACCCATGGCTTGCGTAGACATTGGTCCACATACATTTGTGTGTGCCAATCCTAGCAAATCTGCAGCCCTCTCTCTATGTCCACATACATTAAAGGGTTTTTAGCACATAAACGCAGCGAAAACGTAAATTTAAATCTTAAAAAAACTGAAACCCTCCGCAGGATCCATGCGAAAAATAATATTTAATTCGTAGTTCAGTATGTTTACCTTAAGAAGCTTTACGTTAATGGAAAGATGGAGGTCTTTAATGGCGATCCAAAAATGATGAACGGAGATCCTTAGCAGCTGCTCCTCAAGTGTGAAGTACTCCACCGGTATCCACCAAGAAAACGATGTAATGAATGAGGAGGAGATGGAGAGAATTAGGGTTTTGTAAATCTTTTTTTTTGAGGCAAAAATAGGGTCTATAATAGTATATTTATAGGCAAAATTTTCAGCTGAAAATTTTCCCATAAAATATTATTATTATTAACCCTTTATTATTCTCACTACTAATTAAAACACCTTTTAATTATTAATCCTTTTTCTAAACTCTTTAGAAATAATTCTCTCATTTGATTTAATTTCCAAAAATTAAATTCTTAATTAATAATATTAAGAACCTTTTCTTAATTAATTTATAATCAATTAAATCTCATTTAATCAATTATTAAATTTGCCAATTAAATATTTATTTCATAAATAAATAATTATCAGCTATTATTAATTAATTCCTCCACCATTAAATCATTCTCTTTTATGGTGTGACCATGTAGGTTCAATATTAAGCCGGTAGGAGAAATAAATAATAATAAAACTATTTTATTATTATTTATATAAATTCTCTAATTCATTAAATATGATTAATTAATTAATCATATTTATTCTACATCGTGAGGGATACTTCTCAGCATATCGCGACTATCCGGATAATACGAATTTACTGCTTAGAATACCAAGAACCTATTCAGTGAGTAGTTACCGTACAATCAATTCCTTCTACCCTGCAATGTCACGATTAAATACAAGGCATGGAACTTGTGTGAAGCCTATCTTATTTAATCACTTGCTTTCCCATTCACTATGCTTAGTTCTATTTAATGTAAATTAGAAACTCCTTTCTAATTTCATTCACTCTGGCCAGAGATTCCTGAACTAGCATAAGTGGATCAGCAGTGAACATTCTCTTCCTTCACTGGAAGGGGTAGATCCTTTATTGATCATACACTATCTTCGTGTACAAATTCCTATACCCAGTAGAGCCCTTATAATTATCCCTTGAGACTAAGAACTAAACCAAAACATAGTTCAGTGTACATAAGATGACTATGATGACCTCAAGTCTAAGGATACTTGTACAACTATCACTATGTGAACAACTGTTGACACGTGAGTGAACTCCATCAGTTGTTCAGCTGTGTAAGTCATGTTCAGTGAACTTATTCTATAATAAGCACCTACATACTAGCTATAGTGTGACCACACAAATGTCTATGAGAACAGACATCCTTCATAATGAAGCAAGCATAGTATGTATCGATCTTTGCGTATTATTAATTACCAATTAGTAATCCTACGACCAGGAACTATTTAAGTTTAGAGTTATCATCTTTTAGGTCTCATTATTTTGATCTCATCACAATCCATAAAAAGCTTTACTCTAAACCGTGGTATATCTTATTTAAACATTTAAATAGATAGAGCCCGCAATAAAAACAAAACAAGTCTTTTATTAATATCAATGAAATCAAAATAGATTACATAAAAGTTATTCCTAAATCCTCATACATGATTGGACTTTGGACATATCTCTTTCACCAGACACATACGATACTACTCCACAAATACATATCTACCACATACTCATTTCTGATATTGAATTGCTTGATATACCAACCTTTATTCCTTTTTTTAACAGAAGACCAATCCTTGGAACCCTTGAACCCTTGGTCTTCTACTTTCTGATTCTTTCCTTGATTGAAATCCAATCTTTTTGAATTCCTTGTTATACCTTCATGGTATTGTGAAACACCATATGCTTCAAAATAAATGTTGTTTATGATTCAGCTTATTGAATTACATTGGTTATCATATTGAATTATATTAAAATTGGATGGTTTTATAAATGCGGACCAGATTCGTGGTCGGACCAGATTCGTGGTTATAATAGGCCAAGGTGTGTCTTGGATCCAGTATATAGAGCAAAGCTGGGAGCCTTGCTCGGGGTTAGTGCGTGACTGATCAGCAGCCTAACCTTGGTTTTTAAAATAAAAAGTGAATATCCAATTCTAATCATTGCTTATTCAGAAACTTGATTCTTCTGAATCATTTTAAATTGGTGATGGTTTAACCTCAATTTTTGCTATTATTACTTGCTGAGCTAGTAAGCTCACTCTTGCAAACATTTTTATGTTTTCAACTGTTGAAAAAGAAATTGGTTGATAATGAGGATTCCTAGTCTGGTATGTGAGCTAGGATTCCAGGTTAAGTTGGATCAAGCTTGCAGGAGCTTTCTAATGTAGATGAGTTATGCAAGATTATAAGAATGATATCATTATTAATTGTAAGTTGAACTAGTTGGGATTTGGTGCGATGTAATAAAAGATAAGGTTGTGGCTTATTTTCATACTTTAACCTGTTGCGATCCGTGGTTGTGTAAAGAAGGGTCAATGCATATAATATTGTTCTGACCCTGGTTTGGAGAGCGTCACAACAAGCTTAACATCAATGCTTCGTGTTTTCAAAATACGGAAGTACACTCCCCGAACTTTTCTCTATTTCTGACGAAGCAAACTTAGATAATGCATCTACCTTTGCATTTTCCTCTCTTGGAATGTGCTCAACATGGCATTTATCTAATTGAGTCATCACAGACCTTACTAGGCGAACATACTTAACCATTGTTTCATCTCTTGCCTCGAATTCTCCCTTGACCTGGGATACGATCAGCTGGGAATCCCCATAAATTTTCAAATTTTTGACCCTCAATGTTCCTGTTAGGCCAAGGCCAGCTATTAAAGCTTCATACTCAGCTTCATTATTTGTGGTCGGGAAGTCTAACTTCATGGCATATTCAATCAAGAATCCATCTGAGCTTTGTAAAATAAGCCCTTCTCCACTTGAATTTGTTTTTGATGCTCCATGAAAATAGAGAACCCAATATTCCTTCTCCTTAGCGCCATTTTCTTTGCTATCTTTTGTGTCTGTGTCTTGAGGTATACTATCTTCCTGCCCTCCGACTTCTTGGTTGGGTATGGTACATTCCACCACGAAGTCAGCTAACGCCTGGGCTTTTATTGTTGTTCATGGCTTGTACTTGATGTCGAATTCTCCCAATTCTATTGCCCATTTAATCAGCCTCCCACTAGCTTTGCGACTATGAATAATGTTTTTCAATGGCTGATTTGTCAGCACTTTAATTTTATGAGCCTGGAATTAAGGACACAACTTTCGTGAAGCCATCACCAAGGCTAAAGCAAAGTTCTCAATAGTTGAATAATTCAACTCAGCTTCATGCAAAATTTTACCAACATAGTATATGGGTTTTTGGACTTTAAGCTCCTCCTTAACCAATACAGCGCTCAACGCATTTTCTGAAACGGCCAAGTATAAATATAAGGTTTCATTCAAAGCTGGTTTGGCCAACAACGGGGCCTGAACCATATATTTCTTTAATTCTTTAAATGCCTCCTGGCTTTCCTTAGTCCATACAAAATCTTTAACCTTCTTTAAGGATTTAAAGAAGGGCAAGCACTTGTCTCCGGATTTGGAGATGAAACGTCCTAGAGCTGCAACCCTCCCGGTGAGTTTCTAAACGTCCTTTATGGAACGTGGTGGTTCCATATCTAGGATAGCCTTTATTTTATCAGGATTAGCCTCGATTACCCTCTTGGAGACCATCAGACCTAAAAAATTTCTGGATCCCACTCCGAAAGCACACTTTGCAGGATTTAGCATCATTTTGTGATATCTCAACACCTCAAAAGCTTCCCTCAAATGGGTTATGTGATCAGCCCTCAAACTCTTGACTAACATATCATCAACATAAACTTCCATAGTCATGCCAATAAGATCCTTGAAAATATTATTTACCAATCTTTGATAGGTGGCTCCTGCATTCTTGAGACCAAACGCCATAACAAGATAACAAAAAACACCAAAGTCAGTAATGAATGATACCTTTGGGATGTCATCCTTATGCATCTTGATCTGATTATATCCACTGAATCCATCCATGACGCTCATCATCTCATGACCAACAGTAGCATCTATCAATGTGTCTATCCTTGGCAACGGGAAATAGTCATTTGGACATGCGTCATTCAGATTGGTGAAATCCACGCACATTCTCCATTTTCCATTAGCCTTCTTTACCATCACAGGGTTTGCTAACCATTCCGGAAACTGTATCTCCTCAATGAAACTAGCCTCTAAGAGCTTCTCCACTTCTTGCTTAATAGCTTCCTTCCTCTCTGGAGGAAAACTTCTTTTCTTTTATTTCACAGTCTTCCGATTTGGATCTACGTTCAATTTGTGAGTGATCAGTTCCAGGTCTATGCCAGGCATATCAACTGCTGACCATGCAAATACATCACTATTTTCTTGTAAAAACTTCACCAACATCCCTCTAAGGGGTTCCTCCAGTGACGCTCCAATGAAAGTTACTTTCTCAGGATCCTCGGGAGCCAAAGGAATCGGAACCAAGTCTTCTGCTGGCTTCCCTATTTTCTCGTTATTCTCACGGATATCCAGATCTTTAATAGGAAAAACCTGCCCCCATCTCCATCTTCTCTAAGAGAGGCTACATAAAAACTCCTTGCCATCTTTTGATCTTCTCTCTCTTCTCCAATCCCATTCCGGGTGGGAAATTTCATCACTGAATGGTAGGAAGAAGGGACTACCTTGAAAGCATGTATTCCCATTCTTCTCATGATTGCGTTGTAAGTCGATCCAGCCTTTACCACTACAAAGTCCAAAATCTGTGTTACTTGTCTTGGTTCCTGGCCTATGGTCATTGGCAACTTGATTATCCCTTCTATGGGGCACTCCACTCCTGTGAATCCATGTATCAGCATATCGGTCGGGGTTAATTGAGAATCATTATAACCCATCCTTAAAAATGTATCATAGAGCAAAATGTCCACCGAGGCACCATTATCTATAAGGACCCTTTTCACCGGGCTGTTCCCTATTATCGGTGTTATAACCAACGAATTATCATGAGGAAATTTCACACCCTCCAAGTCAGAATCATCAAATGCCATCGTCACTCCTATCCTAGCCCTCCTAGGGGCTTCCCCAATGATATGCATAACTTCTCTGGTGTATGCTTTCCTTGAGTTTTTGGATAAACCAGCAGTAGTTGGTCCTCCGAAAATTATATTTATCAAAGGCCCTCGGGGTCGTGGTCCTCCAAAGATTGTATTTATCACCGGTCCCCTGGGCTGGGGATTTCGCCCTTGATCATCTTGATCCCTCCTACAATCATCAAAATTCTTTCTTCCATTGTTATTCCTATCTCCTCCATCTCCAGTATACTTGCTCAGCCTTCCTCTTCGAATGAAGAACTCTATTTCATCTTTCAATTGCCTACACTCATCGGTGTCATGACCAGCATCCTTGTAAAACCTGAAATATTTGCTTTTATCCAACTTGGTAGGATCGTCCTTTAGGGGCTTGGCCAACGAACATCTCTCTTTCCCGATTTCCATCAAGATCTGACTTCTAGGAGCGTTCAACTTAGCATATTCAGTGAACTTTTATCCAGGTCCTCCCTTCTTCGGGGTTGAATCATTGCTTTGCTCAGTTCTAGGATACTTGTCCTTAGCAATATATTCCAGATCAGTCTTTCGTTTCTTGCCACCAGCAGGCTCGTTATTCACTACTGTCTTCCTCATGCTTTCCTCCACTTTGATGTACTTCCCAGCCCTGTCTTGAAGTTGTAACATACTTTCAGGAGAGCGCTTGGCTAATGACGTCTTGAAGAAATCATCCCTAGTTCCCTGTTGTAGTGTTATCATAGCTACCTTGTCATCAAGGTCTGGGACTTTCAAAGCCTCTTTAGTGAAATGATTTAGATAATCTCTCAAGGACTCTTTTTCTCCTTGCACAATGCTCATGAGGGATGCTTATCTTTTCTCATGCACTCTCCACTGATGAATTGCTTAATAAAAGCTTGACTTAGCTCTCTGAAGGACCCAATGGAATTCGGAGGCAAACGGCTATACCATCTTTGAGCCATTCCCGACAGGGTTTGAGGAAAGGCCCGACATAATAGCGTCGTTCACGGGCTGCAGCAACAGCGCATTAGAGAATGTCCTTACATGATTAGCGGGATCTCCAGTGCCATCATAAGCTTTGATGGTGGGCATCTTAAACTTTCTTGAGATATGGGCATTCATTATCTCTTTAGTGAATGGTGGAGTGGGATCATCAGGATCTCCTAGGGGCAGAAGATCACTTGGATCAGCCCTTGGGGAAACATCCCTTCTAGGTATTGGACCATCCAGGTCTATGACTGGAGGATTTCTCCTCCTTGGGGGTAGTGGGGGTCTTAGGTGTGTCTCCAGATCGCACTTCAGTCTTTGGATCTCAGCTTCATGTGTCCTGATCCTCTCTTGTACTTCCTGGATATTCGTCCCTTGTGTGGTTCTGGGGCGTCGATTAGCATCAACCATAGGTTCTTTACCAGCACGCATCCTCTTTGGAGCCACATTGTCATCCGAAGACTCAGAGTCTTTTTCAGTGTAAGGTCCAGAGAATTCTTGGTCCTCCAGAATTGGATCCAAACCTCATATGTAGGGGGTGTTTGTGCCCGTGCTTCACTACATCCAGCATGTCCACTTCCTCCAACCTCAAGGTACAGGGGCATCCCATATGGGGGATTAGTGGTAACAATAGTTGAATATTCATACGTTGTGGGTTGAGAGTTCACAGGTGCATGTACCTGCTGAAGTTGGGGATTCATCCCTTGAGGAGCCGGGGGATTCGTCCCTTGTGGCTGAGGCTCAGTTGCCCTTATCGGGGTTCCTCCTTGGGTGGAGGCGTAGGATGAGTGTGGGGGTATCTCCACCATCGATGAAATCGTTTGAGTTGTCCCAGCTGGTATTCCTTCAGGGGCGCTGTTTCCACTCCGTGTTCTCGCTATGGTTGTTGTTATGCTTTCCACAGACGGCGCCAAATGTTATGGATAAAAACTTAGGGTGTATTAACTGTTGTATTTATTACTAAGGTTCGGGAGCTCAAGGCCTTTAATGGCTGCTCTCGTATTTCGTAGCTTAACTCTACCTTTACGAGATGCCTACGTATCTCTGTGAATTAAAGAATCAAGCCAAGAAACGTAGTTCTGATTGATGGGGTGAGTCCCTTTATATAGATGTTGAGAGTCCTTGAATTGGACTAGGGTTAGGAGACTTGTTGAACAAGTTCTCAGACTTTGGATAGACTTTAAAGTCCTAGAATAAAAGAATCAGACTCTAGTTGGTGTAAGTGCTCTTGAGACTATCTTTTATATAATTATATAATCTTTATGACTCATTTAATGAGCTGATAAACCTCCCTATTTATTAATTACGAAATTAATAAATAATCAGGGCTTTGGGCCTCATTCATTGGGCTTCGTTATTGGACCGTATCAGGTCTAATTAATTTAACATTAATTATATTTCTAGGCTAATTTTAAGCCCATATCAACAATGAATCTTCAACATATCCGAAACTCTGAAAGTCTTTAACCTTTATTCTTCAATAAGATATGAACATATTAGTGAACTTCTTTCTGTGAGCTGTAAACAGACCTCAAGCCTTCTTCTAATCTTTTGATTCTTTGTATTTTCCTTGTCTTCATTTTTTCCTGATTCCTTGTGTAGACGTAGTATTATTACATGTCATGTTCTAGTGTTGAGTTATCATATCTACAATTCATAAAACTTCGCAATCTCACCAACACAAACTTTGGCACAAGAAACTCTCTCACCTGAATTATAAAGTAACCAATACCTTGGTAAAGAAGGTTTTAGTGAGAGACATGTCAACTCTGGAATTTGCTCAAGATGAAGTCTGTGAGGCTTGTCAAAAAGGCAAAATGAAGAGGTCCCTTCACAAGAGCAAGACTGTAAATTTAATAAGTACTCCATTGCAGCTTATTCACATGCAGCTGTTTGGACCAGTTAATATTTTATCTATGTCCAGAAAGAAATATGTATTGGTAATGGTATAACGACTCATAAATTTTTGTATTATTTAAAAGTATAATCGTAGAATATTTAAATAAATGAAATATGTGTATCGGTTCTGTCAACTGTGTGTTGCTTTGTTATTAATGATATGTGTTTACTGGTGTACGAGGATTATTGGTATAATTAATTATTGAGCTGTATTATTTTGTTTTTACTTTTAAAAATGGTTTTATTGTAGATCTAATTTCATAAATATTTGGATTATCTCTAAAATTGTTTTTATGGTTTTATAATTTTAATAATTATTTTTAGGATTTTATAAAATTTATAAATCAATATTTCATTAATTAATTAGCCCTAAATGATTTTCTGATTTTATTTATGTGTAAATTCAGTATTTAATTTTAGGATGCTTCAAAAATTGCGAAACTCATATTTTATTAAGTTTTTAATATATTTAGAATTTTAAAATTATTTTGGAAATTTTTGGGTTAAATTCACCCGAACGTTTGTTCGTTAAATCGTTAAATGCGGGTGTAAGTTGCATTTCAAAAATGGTTTAAAAATTATGAAAGTTTTATTTTATTAACTTTCGAATATTTCGAGAATTTTGGTATTTAATTGAAAAAATTTCGGCTCATTTTCAACCGCGGCTTTGTTCGATAAAATGTATAAATCAAGAAAAATTGGGGCTTCCAGATATTACAGGGACACGTGTCAAAATCTTATAAAAGAAATTGACACGTATCCGGTTTAATTAATACGTGTAAATGGCCCAGTTATTTCCCAAATCAATTTCTATAATCTCTCTCTCTCATCTCGGCTGTCTCTCTCGAAATCTCTCGCCTCTTTCTCGAATCTCTCTCGATTTCTCTTATTTTCTATCATCTCTCTCTCCCTCTTTCTTCCCTGTTCTCTGTTCTTCCATTTCTCTTCTATTTTCTGGTGAGTTCTGGCTGTTAACTCTGATTACTAGCTTGATTATTCATGTTAATTATATATACACACGCGTTTGTGTATGTATATCTGAGTGGTGTTGCCCTGTTCGTTGCTGCCAGTTTTTCCGGTCGCCGCCTTCTGAATTTCCGGCTAGGTGGCCGGGTGTGTGTGTGCGCGCACGCGCGTGTGTGTGTTGTGTGTTGTGTGTGCGCTTCTTGTGATGTGTGTGTTGTGGTTGCTGCGTGTGTTGGTCTGTGTGTTTTGCTCCTCTTCTGTTTTTGCAGATTGTAACTTGGAATATTATATCAATTTTGATAATTTTCTGCAGGATTTTTACTTGAGTAAATTTGTGATACTAAATGATAATTTTTGTGGTAAATTATTTCTATCAGTGAAATTTATTCAGATACCCGAATATTTTCGGGCACCAATAAATTTTGCCGCCGTCGACGATGAGCCTCGGTGAGTCGACGGTGGATGGTGATGATTAATTCTGAGTCCTAAATTTATAAAATAAATAAAGTGATTCGTATATTATTTTTAAAACGTAGATCATTATTTATTGTAAAAGTCATATTGCAGCGTAAATTGCGAAACTGTGATTGTTGTGTTGTGGACGTCGATTATGTTTCGACGGGTAGTCCTAAAAATAGAGGAGTCGTTGTCCAAATTTTTCGGAAAATTATTTTAATTTTGAAACGTGTACTATACGGTATTAAATGTTTTGTGACTATAAATATCGTTACGTGATATGTGCATATACATTATACGAGTCGGGATATCAAATTGGGTTAGTTAAATTCGAGGATATCAAACATGTCGGTATAACTAATTAAGTTATTCTGTTATTGTAGATCCTAGTCGAAGTTCACGAGGACTAAAGTCATTCAACCACAACTACCCTAGGAATCCCGAGAAAACGTCGCAAGGCAAGTACCCTGACCATTCTTTTATGGTTCAGTATTTATAAATAAACTGTTGTTTTATTGTCGAACAGGAACATAGACGTTTTAAGTTACGTATCCCCTGTAGTTATAATTAAATGTTTTAAATCTGTTTTGGGGAAGTAACTTCGAAAAGGTACCTATCTCCAAATGAAAACGATTTGTGAAACCATTTTACGTGTGATGTTGAACGAACGGTTTTAAACTGAGATAGGTATAAGTGATTTGAAAACTGGATAAAAACGATTAGATATTGGATACATAGGGGCCAGAGTGGCCTATTGAGGTTGCGTAAGCGGCTAATTCAGTTGTGCGCACTATATAACCTATTAGTCCAGCAGGTTAGAGACATAGCTAGTCTCTGAGTTCTGGAACAGGTTTATGGGATGGCAGTTGGAGCCTTCTGGTGTTGATAGCCTGATCAGCTGTCTTCACATATCCACTTCGTATCTGATTTGGCTTTGTGATTCCCGTAACGAAGCAAGTGATTCATTCAATTAGTTTATAAATGTGAATAACATGCTAAAATTTGACTCTGGTTTACACAGCACACAACTACGTTGTTTTATTAAAAACATGCTAGTCAGTGATATCTAGTTTCTTTTATGTTTGTTTTAACAGAGATTCGAAATGATTACAGGTTATTGTTTTCATACTGTTTTATAGTTCTGTTCATATAACTGTTTACATTACTTTTTTACTCTGATATTCATATGTTGGTACTACTGAGCGATTATATGCTCACCCTTGCAACCTGTTATATATATATCGCAGATGCCTAGATGATCTATCAGACTTGGTCATAACAGAGTTTCAGCCCCTTCCGGTCCCAACTCCTCTGAGGTAGTTTATATCAGACCATATGCGGTCTGATGAGTTGCTGAATAAGTTAGTGTGTCAGACTTTTTAATAAATGATTGTGTAATAGTGAGTAGCTTAAATCATACTTGAACCTGGATCGGAACTTGGTTTTGGGGTCGTGTTAGTGTAATAATAATAATTTTTTAGTTTATAATTGTGGTTTGTTATATTTGATGACATCAATTCCTGACCCCAAGGTTGAGGCTGTCACAGTTGGTATTAGAGCTACAGGTTCAAGTCCCTGATTTAGGTTAGGAATCGAGTCCTAAGGGTATAGAAACTGTGTTCTAAGGTGTGAGTCAACAACTCATTTAGAGGAGCAAACCTAAGAGTTACCCTGACATCTATTGATGTTTTGATAGAACTGCCTTAAACTTATTGTGTCTTTCCTGTATATTTATATTATTGGCAATGGCCCATAGTGATATCCATTTCTCCATCCCGGGAGAACAGATCTGATTCAGACAGCTCATACTCAGAGAGGACACTAGATATTGTAGCTGAGGATACTCCTTTACCTCCTCCACCAGTGCCTCAGTTAGTTCTGAGAGATATATCTGGACCTAGTTCCCGTCCTTGTTGGGTGCAGAGGTCAGTGGCAGCTGTTAGGGATTTTTCACCGGGTTGCGGACCCAGTTCTTCTTTCCATAGACCTCTAGTCCCTCCTTCTACTCCTACAGGTACTTTCTCCCCGATTTCGTATCATGTTCACCGTGAGGTGAACAGATCTTTTATTAGAGAGCGGAGCCCGGAGTTGGACGCGCATCTTGATCGAGTACCAGTTGGACCCTTCCAGGGTATTCCCATCCCCTAACCCGATATCCAGGCCAGAGTGAGGACTTTGACTCAGACTGCTGTTGAGCGAGCTAGATCTATTGATCGTTTCATCAGCTCGAAGTTTAGGGCTATCCAGTACCATGACTTAGTTAACTGGTTGGTGTTCGAGTTAGGCATGATTGGTGGCAGTGGTAGTGGCAGTTGTTAGAGTGGAGTTGCAGCAGTGATAGAAAGAGCTCAGATCTAGTCATTTCAGGATTTTTGTAGTTTGTTTTATATGTACATTATGTTGTTGTAGCATGTAGTAGATGGAGGTTGTTATATCAGTCAATTTTGTTATGTATTCAGATGGTTTAGTAGTTGGATATCAGTTGTACCAGTTGGATTTCTGTATGGTTGTTATATAGTAGCTGCTTTATTATGTTGTTCAGTTTTTATATACTTGTGCGTTGTTATTATTGTTGTTACTACTATTGTTGGTTCTGTTGCTGGTATTTCTAGAAGTTAACCATTCACTCAGGATGGATCCAAATAACTGAGGATGAGGATATTCTCTTAGTGGCAACACTCTCCTGATACATATGTATAAACTGTTTGGATCATTCTATTTTATTATATATGACTACTATGTTTCAGGAGAATGCCACCTAAGAAGAATCCTCAACCCAACAATGAATCTGTTGGAGATCCCTCCATGAGTGAATTGATAGATTTATTGCATCAACAGTCTACTCAGCTGGCCCAACAGCAACAACAATTCCAGCAGCAACAACAACAATTTCAGCAGCAACAACAACAACAGCTCATACAATAACAATAACAGCAAATCCAACAGCAACAGCTGCAAATCCAACAGCAGCATCAGTTGTGGGGGATAACCCAAACTATTAGTTTTAAATCTTTTCAAGCTGTTAAACCACCAGAGTTTAAAGGTGAAGTAGATCCTGTTGCTGTCAGGATCTGGTTGAAGGAAATGGAGAAGGCTTTTTCTCTCACTAAGGTGAGTGAGGATTTAAAGACAGACTATGCTAGTTACTTTCTGAAGAATGACTCCAATTATTGGTAGGAGTCTACGCGAGCCTTGGAAGGAGAAGGTCCTATTCCCTAGACCCGATTCACAGAACTGTTCTTGGAAAAATATTTTTCGGATTGTCTCCAGAATCAGATGGAGATGGAATTTTGGAGTTAAAGCAATGAGACAGAAGTGTCACGGAGTATGAAGCCAAGTTCACAGAATTGGCTCATATATCACCAGAGTATGTAAGTTCAGAGGCTCAGAGAGCGAAGCGGTTTCAACAAGGATTGAAGCCAGATCTTAGGAGTGGAGTTGTAGCTCTACAACTCAAACATATACTTCGGTAGTTCAGGCTGCCTTAGTGATAGAAAGTGACCAAAGGTTAGCTACTAAGGAAAGAGGTGAGAAGAAGAGAAAGTTTGAATGTGGGCCTGCAAAGTCAGAATAAAAAGAAGCAAGCCAAAAGTTTCAGCGAAAGTTTGGAAGGAATAGAGACAGGAAATTCAGAAGGCAGAATTTCTCACAAGCTAGGCCCAGTACCACTTCAGTCAGTTCTACTCCAACAAAGTCCAGCAAGCCAGTGATCGATTGTATGACATGTGGAAAGAAGCACAATGGTTAGTGCAGAGAGAACGTTAACTTTTTCAAGTATTGGGTCATTATTCTACGTGATAGGGATAAATAAATCATGATTACGTAGTTAATATTGCATTAACTACATATGAATTGGGCTGCAAAGCCCAATAAGAAGATGTATGATATTCAGACCAAAAAGGTTAACATGTCGATCAGGTCTGATGGAAAAAAGAAGGCCCAAAACCCTGATTATTAATTAATTTCGTAATTAATTAATAAGGGAGAAAAACAACTATTAAGATAAGTCCTAGTGGGGATATAAATCCTTGTAAATTGACCTCCAAGGAACCTCATAGGATAAGGAATTAGCTTCCTACTTCCTAGGACTCCCAAGTCCATTCTAATTCAAAGACGTGACCACCAAGTCTCCTATACCAAGTCCAATTCAAGGACTTCTAACATCTATATAAGGGGCCTCACCCCACAGATCAGAACTATGTTTTTTGACTTGATCTTTGGCAATCAGTAAGGTACGTAGGCATCTTGTTAAGGCAGATCAAGTCACGAAACACAAGAGCAGTCAAATCGAGCCTCGAAGCTCACATTCCTTAGTAATAAATATAGCAGTTAACATCTTAGTTTTTGATCCATAACATTTGGCGCCGTCTGTGGGAAAGCACAACAACAACCAAGGCGAGAACACGGAGAACAATTAGAGCTCTGGAGGAAGGAACACCATCAGGGACAACTTAGGTGATCTCATCAACCGTGGAGATACCTCCTCATTCAACTTATGCACCTACCCAAGGGGAAGCCCAGACAGGGGCAACTCAACCTCAGCCATAAGGGACGGTTCCCCCGGCTATTCAAGGTACGAATCCCCAAGTTTAACAACTACATGCACCTGTGAACTCTCGACCCATTGGGTACGAGTATTCAACTGTTGTGACCACTAACCCCCTTATGGGATGCCCCTTCACCCTGAGGTGGGAGGAAGTGGACATGCTGGACGGAGTGAAGCACGAGGGTGATCGCCCCCCTACATACGAGGTTTGGCTCCTATCCCTGAGGATCAGGAGTTTTCTAGTCCTTACACTGAGAGAGACTCTGAATCTTCGGATGATGAAGTAGCCCCAAGAAGAAGACGTGCTGGCAAAGAACCGATGGCTGATGGAAGCCAACGTCCTCAAAGCACCCAAGGGACAAACCCCCAAGAAGTGCTGGAAAGGATCAAGGCTCATGAGGCTGAAATTCAAAGGCTGAGGCACGACTTGGAGGCGCACCAGACTACCAGACCCCCACTACCTCCTAGGAGAAATCTTCCTCCTGTCATAGACCTGGATGGTCCGGTATGGAGAAGGGCTGTTGTCCCAAGGGCTGATCCAAGCAATCATCTTCCCCTTGGAGATCCTGATGATCCTACTCCGCCCTTCACTGAAGAAATAATGAATGCCCATATCTCAAGGAAGTTCAAGATGCCAACTATCAAAGCTTATGATGGCACGGGAGATCCCGCTAATCATGTTGGGACATTCTCTAATGCACTGCTGCTGCAGCCCGTGAATGACGCTAATAAGTGTCGGGCCTTCCCTCAAACCCTGTCGGGTATGGCTCAAAGGTGGTATAGTCGCTTGCCCCCAAACTCTATTGGGTCGTTCAGAGAATTAAGTCAGGCTTTTATTAAGCAATTCATCAGCGGGAGAGTTCACGAGAAAAGTTCAGCATCTCTTATGAACATTGTGCAGGGAACAAAGGAATCCTAGATAGACTACCTGAATCGTTTCACAAAGGAGGCTTTAAAAGTCCCAGACCTTGATGATAAGGTAGCCATGATAGCATTGCAGCAAGGAACTAGAGATGAGTTTTTTAAGATGTCATTGGCCAAACGTCCCCCTGAAAGCATGTTGTAGCTCCAGGATAGGGCAGGGAAGTATATCAAGGTCGAGGAAAGCATGAGGAAGACCGTAGTGAGTAATGAGCCCACTGGAGGCAAGAAGCGGAAAACTGATCTGGAGTATATCGCTAAGGACAAGTATCCTAGAACCGAGCAAAACCCGGATTCAAACCCCAAGAAAGGAGGACCTGGGCAAAAGTTCACTGAATACGCTAAGCTGAATGCTCCTAGAAGCCAGATCCTGATGGAAATTGAAAAAGATCGAGATATTCGTTGGCCTAAGCCCTTGAAGGTTGATCCTGCCAAACTAGATAAGAGCAAGTATTGCAGATTTCACAAAGATGTTGGTCATGACACCGATGAGTGTAGACAGCTGAAAGATGAAATAGAGTTCCTCATTCGAAAAGGAAGATTGAACAAATACACTGGAGAAGGAGGGGATAGGAATAACAATGGAAAAAAAAACTTTGAAGAATGTAGGAGGGACCAAGACGATCAGGGGCGGAATTCCCAGCCCAGAGGACCGGTTATAAACATAATTTATGGAGGGCCACGACCTCGAGGGCCTGTGATAAACACAATCTTTGGAGGACCAACCGCTGCTGGATTATCCAGAAACTCCAGAAAAGCATATACTAGAGAGGTTATGCATATTGTTGGAGAGGCCCCAAAGAGGGCCAAGACAGAAGTAACATTGGCTTTTGATGATTTTGACCTAGAGGGTGTGAAATTTCCTCATGACGACCCGCTGGTCATAACACCGATAATAGGAAATAGCCCGGTCAAGAGGGTCCTTATGGATAATGGTGCTTCAGTGGATATCTTGCTCCATGACGCCTTTCTAAGGATGGGATATAACGACTCCCAACTGACCCCAACCGACATGCCGATATATGGATTTGCGGGAGTAAAATGTCATGTGGAAGGGATAATCAAGTTGCCTACCACCATAGGTCAGGAACCAAGGCAAGCAACGCAGATGTTGGACTTTGTGGTGGTAAAGGCTAGTTCAACTTATAATGCTATCATGGGAAGAACAGGGATACATACCTTCAAGGTAGTCCCTTCTTCCTACCATTCAGTTATAAAGTTTCCCACCCGGAATGGGATTGGAGAAGAGAGAGGAGATCAAAAAATGGCTAGAAGCTGTTATGTAGCCTCCTTGAGGGCAAATGGAGTTGGGGGGCAGGTTCTTCCTATTGAAGATATGGATATCCGAGAGAATGATGAGAAAAGAGGAAAGCCAGCAGTAAGACTTGGTTTCGATTTCTTTAGCCCCTGAGAATCCTGAGAGGATGACTTTCATTGGAGCCACACTTGAGGAGCCCCTTAGAGGGAAGTTGGTGAGATTTTTGCAAGAAAATAGTGATGTGTTCGCATGGTTAGCAGCTGATATGCCAGGCATAGACCCGGAGCTGATTACTCACAAGTTAAATGTGGACCCAAACCAGAAGACAGTGAAACAAAAGAAAAGAAACTTTGCCCCGGAAAGACAAGAGGCTATAAAACAGGAACTAGAAAAGCTCTTAGAGGCTGGTTTTATTGAGGAGATTTAATTTCCAGAATGGTTAGCAAACCCTGTAATGGTGAAGAAGGCCAATGGAAAGTGGAGGATGTGTATAGACTTCACTGATCTGAATGATGCATGCCTTAAAGACTGTTTTCCGTTGCCAAGAATTGATACTTTGATTGATGCCACTGCTGGGCATGAGATGCTGAGCTTCATGGATGGATTTAGCGGATACAATCAGATTAAGATGCACAAGGATGACATTCCAAAGGTATCATTCATCACTGACTTTGGTGTTTATTGTTATCTTGTTATGGCATTTGGTCTTAAGAATGCAAGAGCCACCTATCAAAGGTTGGTAAATAAAATTTTTAAGGATCTTATTGGTAAGACTATGAAATTCTATGTTGATGACATGTTAGTCAAGAGTCTAGTAAAGACTGATCATATAACCCATTTGAGGGAAGCTTTTGAGATCCTGAGGTACCACAAGATGATGTTAAATCCTACAAAGTGTGCTTTCGGAGTAGGATCTGGAAAATTTTTGGGATTGATGGTCTCCAAGAGAGGGATCGAGGCTAACCCCGATAAAATAAAGGCAATCCTGGACATGGAACCACAAAAAACTGTCAAGGATGTTCAGAAGCTCACAAGAAGGGTTGCTGCGCTGGGACGATTCATCTTCAAGTCAGGAGATAAGTGCTTGTCATTCTTCAAGTCACTAAAGAACATTAAGGACTTTGTATGGAATGAGGAAAACCAGAAAGCATTCGAAGAATTAAAGAAATATATGGTCCAGGCCCCGTTGTTGGCCAAGCCAGCTTTGAATGAAGTTTTATTCTTGTACTTAGTCGTTTCAGAAAGTGCCTTGAGCGCTGTATTGGTTAAGGAGGAACTGAAAGTCCAGAAACCCGTATACTATGTCAGCAAAATTCTGCATGATGTTGAGTTAAATTATTCAACTATTGAGAAATTTGCTCTAGCCTTGGTGATGGCTTCAAGAAAGTTACGTCCCTACTTTCAGGCTCATCAAATTGAGGTGCTAACAAATCAGCCCCTGAGAAATATCATTCATAGTCCCAAGGCTAGTGGGAGGTTGATCAAGTGGGCAATAGAGCTGGGAGAGTTCGACATTAAGTACAAGCCACGGATGGCAATAAAAACCCAGGCATTAGCTGACTTCGTGGTGGAATGTACCATTGCCAACCAAGAAGTCGGGGGCAGGAAGATACCATACCTCAAGACAAGGAAGTTGATAATGGGAACAAAGAGAAGGTTGATAAGGAGAAAGAATATTGGGTTCTCTATTTTGATGGAGCATAAAAAACAAACTCAAGTGGAGCAGGATTGGTTTTACAAAGCCCTGATGGGTTCTTGATTGAGTATGCCATGAAATTAGACTTCCCAACCACAAATAATGAGGCAGAATATGAAGCCCTGATAGCTGGCCTCGGCCTAGCAGGGACACTTAGAGTCAAAAACTTAAAAGTCCGTGGAGACTCGAAACTGGTCATATCCCAGGTAAAGGGAGAATTTGAGGCGAGGGATGATACGATGGCTAAGTATGTCCGCCTAGTAAGGGCTGTGATGACCCAATTCAATGAATGCCATGTTGAGCACATTCCAAGGGAGGAAAATGCTAAGGCAGATACAATATCAAAGTTTGCTTCATCCGAGATAGAAGAAAGTTCAGGAAGTGTGTACTTCCGTGTTTTGAAGACACGGAGCATAGATGTTAAGCTTGTAGCTCCTGTAGGCCTGGGGACGTCATGGATAGATCCCATTAAGGCCCACATTCAAACGGGTTGGTTGCCAAACGATGTTACTAAAGCACGGAAGTTAGCTGTTCGGGCACTAAGGTACTCTTTAATAGAGGGGATTTTGTACAAAAGATCTTTTGTAGTTCCTTACTTAAGGTATCGCAGACCCGATGAGGCACGCTTGGCTCTTGAGGAAGTACATGAAGGTATTTGTGGGCAACACTTGGGGGGCAGGGCCTTGGCTCATAAGATAACCCGTTTAGGCTTCTATTGGCCAGAAATGATGGCTGATGTGAAGAAGTGTGATCGCTGTCAGAAGCATGCACCTGTTGTTAGACAACCCCCCGAGATGCTAACCTCTATCAACTCGCCCATTCCCTTTGCTATGTGGGGAATGGATATTCCGGGGCCTTTCCCCATGGCCACGGCACAAAGTAAGTTCCTGATTGTAGCCATTGATTATTTCACTAAGTGGATTGAAGCCAAACCCTTGGCCAAAATCATAACTAAGCAGGTTACACAGTTCCTGTGGGAAAATATCATGTGCCGGTATGGAATTCCCCGTATCCTAGTCACCGACAACGGAACACAATTCAACAACGAGGAATTCAAAAAGTACTGTGAAGAAAATGAAATTGAGTTACGATTCACCTCTGTGGCTCACCCACAAGCCAATGGGCAAGCGGAGGTAGCGAATCGAATAATCCTGGATGGACTGAAGAAGAGGATCGAGAAATCGAGTAATAATTAGGTGGATGAGATACTTCCAATACTATGGGCCTATAGGACTTCCTACAGATTCACGACTGGAGCAACTCCCTTCATGTTAGCATATGGGTCAGAAGCAGTTGTTCCCGCGGAGATATCACATTCCTCTCCCAGGATTCAAGGTTTCAATGCTGAGGAGAATGAGGAAGGACAAAGGTTAGCCCTGGACTTAAGTGATGAAGTCTGAGATGAGGCACATGCGAAGATAGTGGAATATCAGAAAAAGGCTTCATTCTACTACAACCTAAGCGTTAAAGAAAGGTTCTTCAAATAAGGTGACCTAGTCTTGAGGAAGACAGAAGCTTCTGGTGTAGGACAGAAAGGAAAGCTTGCCCCGAATTGGGAAGGGCCATACAAAGTCAAGAGTGTTCAAGGTATAGGAACCTACAAGCTGGAGACTATGGATAGTTTTGAAGTCCCGAGAACTTGACATGCACAAAACCTGAAGGTTTACTATGTGTAGGGCAACTGAATACGATTCTCACTTGTCAAGATGACAAGTAGGTTGAAAAGCACCTTGAAGCTTTGCTTGCTTAGGATTTATATGTTCTAGTTTTATTTTCAGATTTATTAAGACTCGTGTAAGGGATGAATCCCAAACAATTTATGAAAATTCATAAAGTTTTCGAAATATGTTTGAATCTATATGGCAAGGCAAGTAAAACCAAACGCATGAAATGCAAGCATAAAATCCGATAAATAAAGTAGATCAAATAAATATTACAAGAGTTTGATAAATAAAGTCTCGAAAATAAGGTGAAGTAAACAAGCCACGCAAGGCTGGAAAAGCTCTAAGGACCTGAGGTGCCCTCGGCATCCATATCGTCATCCCCACCGCTCTTCCTAGATGTCTCTTTCGTCTCAGAGGAGGAGGTTGAGCGGTCATCCTCGGCAGGTCTGGAAGAAGACTCGGGAGGAGGAAGAAGTGGGTCCTGAGGGACGTGATCCGAGACAACTACTCGAGTACGAAACCTCTGTAGCAAAGCCTCGTCATCAGGGCAGACATAGTCCGCCGGGTTAATGTTAGGACAAGCCTCGTTCACGGTCCCAAGGGCCATGTCCCAACTAGTCCTAAAAATCCCGAGGAAGACTGAGTCATCCCTAATCCTCATGGACTGGGCAAACTCCTCCGAGTCCAGGTAGTTATCTATAGCTTTATCCTTCTCTGCCCGAAGTACCACCAGCTCGGCATTAGATTCTCCGAGTTCCTCCTCCTTGCGCTTGAACTTCTTCTCTAGAGCAGCATACTTCTTCTGCTGCCTCCTGAGGGCATTGTCGGCCTTGTCAAAAGCCCGCTTCCATGACTCGGCTTGCCTCACAGCGCCTTGGAAATAGGCGTTAGACTGAAATAAAACAATTAACGAAGTGTAAGGCAGGAAAATGCTACAAGTAAGAAAGATAAAAAAAAAGAGAAGGGAGGCATACCGAAGCCAGAGACTGAGCTCCCATGAGCTTTATCCTCTCAAGATCAGGGGTGGCCACCACATCAGTAAAATCCTTGGGAGTCACACCATGGTAGGACCAATCCCAAGTATGCTTCATGGATCCAACCACGGTATCTCCTCGGCGGAATCCCCAGAGAGGCTGGAAGGCGCCTGTAGCAGCAGCAGCAGGGGCAGCAGCAGTAATAGGAGCACTGTGGCCCTCAGCTCCCTCAGCTGAAGCCTCCCCCGTGGGCTTCTTGTGCTTTCTCAAGAAGATAGGCTCCGTGGCCTTTCCTCGAGTGTTCAGGCCCGCAAGGCGAGCTTTCTTCATTCTAGCAGTTTCCTCAACAAGGGGCATGTTTTCCTTATTGATCTCCTTGGCAGCTGCAAGACAAGACAAAAAACAAAATAAGTGGTGTCAATAATGCATGAAATGAAATAAAATTGAGAAGGGAAGAAAAATACCCTGTTGAGAAACAGAGGATAGTCCCACATGAATGAGGGAGAATTCCTCTAAGAGAGTCCAGCTGGTAGTAGTGCTGTCATCCTGAGTTAGCTCATTATAAATATTAGTTTCCTCGAGAGTTAAGTGAATGGATTTGAGGTTACCATCACTAACCTTCCCGAAGGAAGATCTGAATAGTTTGCCCCAGTCACCATTCTCCCAACGTAACCCAACGAAACTATTCCTCCAGTTTTGGTTATTATCAGGAATGAAGGCGCCGTTAAAGATATGCTTATATTTGGGTCTTTGTTTGACATAGACCCAACCACAATTACCAGAAGCGCTATTATAACATTGAAAAACCTTCCTAAAAACAGCTACAGAAAGGGGAAAACCTTCCCTAAGGCAGCAAACCATTAAACATAAAATGTTCCTCCAAGCGTTTGGAGGAAGCTGACATGGGTTGATTTGTAAATCGGCTAAAAGATGAGGAATGAAGGGATGAAAAGGGAACCTAAGCCCAGCATCAAGGGCATCTGTATAAATAAAGTGTGTGTCGGGTTTCCAGTGGCAAGTACGGTCACCACCAGAAACTGGAACTAATCTAAGAGGAGGAAGAACGTTATAACGTGCATTTAATTTATCGAAATCAATGTTGTGCCAAGTGTTACAATGATTAAAAGAATTGAGATGAGCAGTAGAGGGATATTCATCCCCCTAGTATTAATCATATCGATTAAAGACATGTATGAAGAACGGATCTCGATATCCTTACCTCGTTTTGAAGCCGAGGCTATCTTGGCCGCCCTCTCGGAATTCTTGTCAGCCATTAGTAAAGCTGGAAAAAGCCTGAAACCTTGAAAGGAGGGAGGCTAGAAAACTAAGGGAGGAAAGTTAAGAGAGGAGGAGGTTAGAAAGTTTGAGAAAGGATGTGTGAAATGAAGAGTGGAGAGTGTGAATGAAAGCACACTCCTCCCACCTTTATATAGGAGAAGAAAGGGGAAATTGGGCCTAGAAAAGCCCATTTGGGCCCAACTTCAGGAACATTCTGGAATACTCTACCAAGTATTTGAAAGAATTTTAGTGCATATTTGAGAAATTTCTGGAAGAATCCAGAAACGTTTGGAAAAATTCCATAAAAAAACCTCAAAATTCCAGAAGATTCTGGAAATTTGGTTTAGAAAAGGGGACCAGCCCAAGAATTATTGGGCCTATGGAAAAGCCCAGTTCAGAAAAAAGCCCAATTAAGAATAAGCCTGAGCAAAAGGCCCAGGATGGAAGAATATAAGCTAGCCCAGGCTCAAAGCTCAGAAAAAAGGGGGCAAAAATTGGGTAGTAAAAATAAAATCAAGGCCCAAAATAAAAGCCCAGCTTGAGGCCCAAATGTTAGCACAAATTAAGTTGAAAGCCCAGAACTAGGAGCCCAATTAAAAGGCCTGTAGAAGATAGGCCCAATAAGATATAAGCCCAGGTTTAAGGGCCCAGATAATTGAAAAAATAGGCCCAAAGATCAGCCCAACAAATTCAGCCTAGGTTTAAGGGCCCAAATCCAAGCATTTGCAAAAAGGGAAAATAATAATAAATATAATCATAACCCAGTTCGATCAGGACTTGCATTATATTCCTGGTCGAATAGCCTGAGGTCGAAATCCTGTCAATCAGGGGTAAAAAACGGCCTTAATTTGACCAGAAAATGTGAAGAATTCCTAGTCGAAATCTTCGAGCTCGAATTCTCATCGACCTGGGCAACCAAAAGGAGGTTAATTCGGTCAAAAATAGGGCTCCTGACCGAAAATCCTGACCAAAATTGAAATTTTCTGCTCGAAAAAAAAATAATAAGGGAGAAAATCCTGGCCGCAATTCAACCAGGATTCCTGATCGAATGTGCCCTCCTCAAAATACCGTCGACCAGGGCTGAATGAAGGATAATTCAACCAGAATCCTGGTCGAATGGGATTCCTGGTCGAAATCTGTATAAAAAAAAAGGAAAAGGGGGGAAGAAAAAGAAGAAAAAATCCTGGAAAATTACAGAAATTAAGGAAATTCCTTAAAATATTTTCTGAAAAATGTTAATATTTTTAGAAATAAGGAATAAATCCAGAAAATTAAGGATAAATCCCATAATTAAGGGAAAAATCCATAAAATTAAGGATAAATCCCAGAAATTAAGGGGAAAATCCAGAAAATTAAGGATAAATCCCAGAATTAAGGGAAAAATCCAGAAAATTGAGGATAAATCCCATAAATTAAGGGAAAAAATCCAGAAAATTAGGGAAAAATCCAAAAATTAAGGGAAAATCCAGAAAATTAAGGAAAAATCCTAAAATTAAGGGAAAAATTCCTGGAAATTAAGGAAAAATCCCAGAATTTAGGGAAAAATTCCTGAAAATTAAGATAATATTCCTGAATAAAAGGAATAAAAGAAAATCATTGTAAATATGTAGGTCACTCCATACTTTACGCAAAAACGACACCCTGGAAGGGAACGAAAGAACTTAACTTCTACGAAACCTAGTCATTGTTTCCCAAAAGTTGGGGGGCAAATGATAGGGATAAATAAATCATGATTACGTAGTTAATGTTGCATTAACTACATATGAATTGGGCTGCGAAGCCCAATAAGAAGATGTATGATATTCAGACAAAAAAGGTTAACACGTCGATCAGGCCTGATGGAACAAAGAAGGCCCAAAAACCTGATTATTAATTAATTTCATAATTAATTAATAAGGGAGAAAAACAGCTATTAAGATAAGTCCTAGTGGGGATATAAATCCTTGTAGATTGACCTCCAAGGAACCTCATAGGATAAGGAATCAGCTTCCTACTTCCTAGGACTCCCAAGTCCATTCTAATTCAAAGACGCGACCACCAAGTCTCCTATACCAAGTCCAATTTAAGGACTTCCAACATCTATATAAGGGGCCTCACCCCACAGATCAGAACTACGTTTTTTGACTTGATCTTTGGCAATCAGCAAGGTACGTAGGCATCTTGCTAAGGCAGATCGAGTCACGAAACACAAGAGCAGTCAAATCGAGCCTCGAAGCTCACATTCCTTAGTAATAAATACAGCAATTATACATCTTAGTTTTTGATCCATAAAACTACGGAGTGCAAGTCTGAGAACCAAGGAGTCACATGTTTCTGCTGCAGTAAAGTGGGGCACATTTCTAGGAATTGAAAATCAGCTACCTAGGGCAGTATAGGTGGAAGTGCATCTCAAGGACCTGCAAAAAGTACGGCTAAAGAAAGAACTTTCAAAATGATTAAGAAATCCACGGCTCAGGATTTTGACGTAGTTGCAGGTACACTTTCTCTTAATTCTGTGTCTGTTAACGTTCTATTTGATTCGGAAGTGTCTAAATATTTCATATCCCTGAAATGTGTGAAAAAAATGCAATTAATGTTGGAAGAATTAGATGAACCTTTGACCATATAAGTGGCCAATCAAGATAAGATACCTATAAGCCAATTCTGCCCTAAGTGCTCTATAGAGATTTCAGGTCATTCTTTTCCCGCTGACTTAATACCTTTTGAGTTATGAGAATTTGATGTTATTCTAGGCATGGATTGGTTGTCTCTGTATAAGGCAAGTATTGACTGCAAGAAGAAGAGAATTGTTATGTATACAAAAGATAATGTTAGGATAACCTATCAAGGACAGAAGTAGGACAAGAAGTTTCTCTCAGTATTGCAGGAAAAGAAATTATTAAGGCAAGAATGCGAAGCGTATTTGTCTCATGTGGTGGATACCAAGAAAGAGACACCTACTCTAGATGAGATTCCCATAGTAAGAGAATATCCCGGCATCTTTCCGGAGGAATTTCCATGATTACCACTTGATCGAGAAATAGAGTTCTCCATTGATTTAATACCAGGAGTTGAGCCAGTTTCTAAAGCTCCATATCGAATGGCTCCAGTGGAAATGAAGGAATTGGACAAACAACTTCAAGAACTGCTAGGCAAAGGAGTCATCCGACCAAGTGTTTCTCCATGGGGTGCTCCAGTGTTATTTGTGAAAAAGAAGGATGGAAGCATGAGGCTATGCATTGACTATAGGGAACTAAACAAGTTGACAATCAAGAATAAGTATCCCTTACCCAGAATCGATGATTTATTTGACCAGCTAAAAGAAGCATGTTATTTTTCAAAGATCGACCTAAGATCTGGCTACCACCAACTGAAGATCAAGCCTGAAGATATACCTAAAACTGCATTCAGAACAAGGTATGGTCATTATAAATTCTTAGTGATATCGTTCGAATTTACCAATGCACCAACAGATTTTATGGATTTAATTAACCGGGTGTATAAGGAGTACTTGGATAAGTATGTTATTGTATTTATTGATGACATCCTCGTTTATTCAAAGACTCAAGAAGATCACGCGACACACTTAAGGATTGCCCTTCAAAGGTTGAGAGAAAAATAATTATATGCGAAATTTTCCAAGTGTGAGTTTTGGTTGACAGAAGTATAGTTCCTTGGACATGTGGTAAGAAAGGAAGGTATAAAGGTAGACCCTGTAAAGATTGAAGCTGTATCTGTAACATCCGGGAAATATCGTGTAATTATTTATATCAATAAATGATTATTATGTGAATATTATACGAATTTTTGGTGAATTATCTGATGATTGATAATAATATTTGGATGTTTGTATATAATAAAATGTGAGTATGTTAATTTTAATGTCCAGAATAAAATATAGATAATTAAGATATTTTTCTAGTAATTTTTGGAGTGTTATATAATTTTATATTGATTTATGAATTTATTAATTATTTTCTGAATAATTGCAAAATTATTTTATAAAGCCAGGAATTGTCCGACTTCATCCGTTTTTACATTTTTATAACCCGAAACTCTTCCGAAAACTTCTTCCTAACCTAATCTGGTAATTCTGGACATTTTCCGTGTTTTGACTTTTTCGATCCGGATAACGGTTTGACTCGTGCGTGGCCTGGCGCAATATTTTTCATACGATAATCATTTCGGTAAATCAACGAAACCCGTATTCTCGAAAGACGGGATATTATTACATTATTTTCGTATAAAGTGTTTTATAAAAAGCCCGGTTTGGATAATTATCCAATACGGGTATCAAATCGGATCGTTTTCGCGGATACTTAGCGGCTAAGTAACTAATTTAACGATAAAAATGATCCAAAACGAACCAATATTTCGTTATATAAATAGCCTATTTCTTATTTCATTTATTTAGTTTATTCATTTGCAACCAATACGGATATAGTAAATACAGAGCAAAACCCTAGAAACCGATACGTTCCTGAGAATCAAACGCACGAACGAGGACATTACCGAACTCCGATTCAAGCGTGCAATATATCAAAACGAAGCTCTCGAAATATTGAATCATAATCAATCATCAAATCAAACCCAGAAATTTCAGGTAATCCTCTGTCTATTTGTTTTAATTTGAATTTATTAAGATTTTAAATATGAAAAGTTGTTCTTGAAGTTGTTGATATGATTTGATGTTATAATCATGTAGAGAATAATTTTCTGATCATTTTGGTATATAATATGTCAGATCTTGAGGTTTGCATCATGTAGAAAAATGAATTTAATTCTGAAAAAATAAAATTAGGGTTCTTGTTCAAGAATAGTTTTAATTATTTTTGGGGGTTTTTTATCCTAGGGTTATTGATTGATTTTGACGATTGGGATAGCTTCCTGATATGATTTGTAATTGATTCGTATATATATTTGCATCAAACAATTATGGGAAGTACTATGCCGAGTTCATGAAAATTTCTTAAATTTTGGTTCTGTTTTCTTGGTTATAGGTTAATTGTTGTTATGATTGAATTGCTGGGTTAGATTCTGTATGACATGAGCTTTGATTCCATGTATAAAACTACGATTTTGGTTTAGTAACAAGTTAAAACGACCTCTCGCCGAAATCCAAGCTTGACGTCGGGAACAATGGCGATGCTGGCCGGAATCGACGTTTCTTCGGCTGATTGTTCGAGTTGTTGTTGACTGAAGGAACTTGGAGTGAAAACGGAGTAACGTCTGTGTTGAATCGAGCTTGTTGCTGTGTTAATCGGAGGTGGTCGGCGATTTTGCCGTTGCCGGAATCTGGGGAGAACATGGGTCGACCCGGTTGTGTTCTTCATAACCCAGGATTTGACCCGGTTTCGATCCCTTTTTCCCCAAACCAGTCCCCTAACAACCTGTTTCTGGAATTATCTTTTAAAAATAATTGAAAATTCTAATTCTAATTTCAAAATTTGATTTTTAATTTTCAACTTAATTTGATTAATTATTTTAATTACATAAAATTATATTCTTTATTTTTCATAAATCGAAATTTAATTTAATTTATTTTAGTTAATTATTTATGGATTTAATTAATTAATTAATTCATTTACTTAATTAATTTTATCTATAAATGATTAAATAAAATGTAATTATGTGTAATTAAATTAAATAATGATTTAAGAATCATTTTGAGACTTTAAAAATTTTATGAAGGTATTTAAAATTCAATTAATATTATTATTAATTGAATTATTCTTATTTTATTCATAATAAATCAATCGTTCGTCCGTTTAATGCGAAACGAACACCTCTAGACTCAGAAAAATATTTTGCTTCTACTAAAAATATTTTCGAGACCTAAATTCTTTTGTATCTAAAGGTTGTTTGTTTTATGAATAATTCCGAGTCGGTTATTGATCGATAAAATACTCTTTTTGACCCGATTTCAATTCTAGATGCATCGAGATCTATCTTTTACCGATTCAATTTATATGCTGCATGAATTATGTGACTACGCATTATATAAATAACATGATTATGTGACTTTTGTATACGTGTTATGTGAATTATGAGTCAACATATCTTTTAAACGTTATCTGAATGAGATGTGATCATTATCTGTTATTATCGGGCGGGTAGACGATAGGGATAAATGTGTAGAATAGACAATTATATATTGTTAGTTAATTGAATGGTATCTTTTATGTTGGATACACATAGTGCGAGTCATTCACAGCCAGACAAAGATTGTAGAAGTAAAGCCTGATAGCGTGTAGTAATGAAATAAATGGATTCTAAATAAAGATGAACCTAAGGGAGTAAATGATAAGAAATGTCAAGTAGCCTGTCAAGAGAAATACAGATGCAACAGGACCGAGTGATATGGCAGCTAGTTAAAGATCAGTAGATTATCAATTGAGGAAAGTATTCCTAACCTTTCTCCTAAAATACTGGAAATATTTATTCGTTCCTAATGTTTTTATATTTCGCTGCAATTAGTCTTATTTATGCAAGTACCTTTTTGATCTTGTTCCTTGATTATCGATTTATCTCTTGAGCAAGTACCCATTCTTTCGGGTTATTTACAAACCCTGAATTGGGATGTTTTGAAATCACAGTGATTTGACATCAAAATACTCCATGGACTGGATGGTTACGATGAGGGCCAGTGATGAGCTGGACCAAAAGGGCCAGAGATGGCCGGTCCCTTGATTATTAGGCCATAGTTGCCTGGGTACCCCATATGTTGGTTGGGTATATGCAGTTGGGTGTAGATCCGCACTGTATCCTAACTGATCAGCAGGTTATAGTGCATATGCTGGTTTCTAGTGTCCAGTCTAATTTATTGTTGATCCCCTTTAACGACATTCCTTTTTGAATAGTTCATAATTACAAAATCCAACAAATATTTGTTTCAAAGGGATGAAATATTGAAACGTTTACTGTTCTTTTACAGAAAAAGGTGATTTATGATTGAAGGCCAATGAGGGCTGACATTTTGTTCGCTCAACAATTTATATATGTAAAGATGTTTTTTAAAATCATTCAGCAATCATTTCCAGGAATTTCTCTGATCTGATACCTGGAAACTATTTATGATACTTGTTGGGCATTTTTGGCTCACTCTTGCTTTGTGAGCTCTTATTTCTTTCAGTATCAAATGAGGACAAAAGTGAATAGCTTTTAATAGACAGCAAAAATGGTGAGATTCCAGCTGAACAAATTTGGAGATGTCAGAGTGATCAATACAAGGAAATACAGTAATGAGGTAATGAAAGTGTATTTAGACAATGAAAATTTTAGAAGGTTAGATTCTTGTTTCATACCATAACCAGTAAGCGATCCTGAATAATGAGGGGTTGTCTGTATATTTATTTTAATATACAGGTTTTTATTATTTAAAGTTGTGTAGTGACACCCAATCCTGACCCCGGATTTGGGGATGTTACAGTTGGTATCAGAGCTATAGGTTATTGGTCACTGGAATAAGAATAGGTGAGGGTAAGATAGGAGTGATAGGTCATATGAGATAGGAAAGACCCTAGGCATACTCGAATTGAGTGCGAATAAGGATTAGCAGGTCCGGTACGGAATTGGTAAGCCAAAATTGTTGAGGGAAGTGTAAGGTGAATATCGCAACGCTATAGGTATATTTAGTTCTTCGATCCTGCAGTAATTTGGAATCGATAGATCGACGGAGACTGGATATGATACCCTATATTTCATGCGGTTTTGAAGAAAATGCGATTGATTTTTGTGAGAACTTGTGAAAGAGAGGCTAGGTGAGCTTTGGTACGATTTAACTTAGAATTAGGTAATAGAACGAGCTCCACGCTGGAGGCAACGAGTTGATGGAAGCTGATGAAGGGCCAAAGTTGCAAGCTGCAAAGGCACCACCATCGCGAAAAGATTATTATCACATACCGGGAGCTGCGCGAAGAATGATATTTACCTTACTAGGTATAGGTAAGGATAAAAAGAGAATAGCAAGTAACTTATATAGTAATGATGACCAAATATTTGATTTTCCAAAATTTTAAAATGAGATTTCGGAGAAGATTTTCTTAATCAACTTTCAGAAGATTTTTGCATGAAATGAGTTTTATAATTTGGTTGTCGAATTACTATTTAAGTTCTTGTTATTATAAACAGAAAATAACCTAAAAAAATGGATATAGACTTAGTGTTGTTAGTTCGAAGGACTAAGTAGACCCCCCTAGCAGGGAGAAAGTTTAAAGTTTTCATGAAAGACAAAAGTAATTTTTGTTTAACTAATACCAACAATTGAATGAACATGTTAAAATATTATTTACCCAATTCATGAAATTATTAAAATTTAACAAGATTTGTAATTCGAGTGGACAAAGGATGATTGAAGGGAATAGAAGACTCTTTTAGACGATTGGCAAAGGATAATATTCCTAATTGACAAAGTTGAAGCTTTGCGGAATCGATTGTTATTTTACGTGGCATGGAAGAAGTCGGAAGTAATAATTATAAATTTCGTAGGGACGTGATTATGATCAAATCATTAAAGCATTTAATATGGAGGCAATTCCAGACGATATTTCGAAGTTATAATGTGACCTAAACTGTGAATCTCTCATTCGATTGGTTTCTGAAGGCATACGTAGGTGAAGCGTGGAAGGTGATCAACATCGACATTATTTCTCTTAATACGATAGCATATGTTCTTCTTAATTCTTGAATACGTATGAGTTTCTTCTGTGGATAAATCATATGAGGCGAAGACGAAAGAAAATTTATTGTATTCCTTCTGAATTGTTTCTCTTCTCAAATTACTGATTCCTGATTGAGACAAACAGTGTTGTGGTATGATGCTTTGTTGAAATGATGAAGAGTCGGGTGGGATGCCACCTAATCATGTGATGTATGCCGTATAGTATGAAAGACTGGAAATCTTGAGTACGAATATGGTTGTCTCATCCACATCTAAATCTTCACTCATTCTTCTTCCTTCAATTTACTGAATTACAAATTCTCCCAATCATTTGTGGCATTGTTATTCCTTATTCAGTTTTCAATCAAAGTCATATTCGCAAACTCTCCTCTTGCGTAGAGTCTGTTCTCTGACGGTTTCATAAGAAATGAAATAGTGTGGCACGTGGAATCATACAACAAACATAGATACGACTATAACTCGATAAATGGTGGATATCTGCGGGTAAGGAAGAAGGAATTTATCGATAACATGGACGTGGCAAAGACATCAAGTCAGACAATTGTTCGTGTTACGAGGATCTCATCAGTACGATAGATTGCATTAATGTGACGCGCTTCAAATCAGAGGATTTCGACGTGGAATGAATAATTAGCGAACCGTAACAAATAAATTAGTTATAAATTAAGGAAGTAAGGCTGTATGCAAAGTGAACGAGTGTCAGGACAACAATCGGAGATCAAGGGAATTATGAACACTGACTCAGACAGACAATTAATACGTGAAGCATCCCTTCGTTGCAGAAATATATTTGTCGTGAAGATTCAAGATCAAAGAAATCTTAACTGCAATTAAATTTTGAACGTGTTCTTCAAGAAATTGTGAAGTTCTCTACCTTGAGTAAATAGGTTATGGTGAATTTAATACCCATAACCGGGTCGGTGACGAAAGTTCGATACGGGAACATAAGTGGAGATAAAGTAATGGTGATTCGACTGCGAGACCTTTTAAGAAATAACAAACTGATGATGGAGTTTTCACCCGATTGTGATGATGATAATTAAGACCCTGCGTGGTTATTAAAAGATCAACAAACTCACTAATGAATTGAGTGTGTATCGTCAAAGAAGAAGGATTGGTGTAGTTCGTTGAAGGATGCGGTATAATTTTCAAAATTAACTATACCCAATTAGTAATGGTAAGAGATAAGTTAAAGGACCTGCGAAATAAAATTTTGTAATATTCTGAAAGAACTGGGAAAAGTATGGTTATATTAATCATTGTTGGTTTAAGCCCTTAGTCCTATTTCATAAAGATATATGTTATGTCACTTAATCATACAAATGATGGTCAGAATGATATAGTTTGAATTAGGGTGAATGGATGAATTTGGTTGATGGAAGTGGATGGATATGATTGTGGACGATTTGGTTGATTGATGGTGTCGGCTTGAGTTCGACTGGTAGTCAATGATATAGGGGAAGTGCTGCCCAAATTTTTAGAAATTACCCTACATGTAAGGATAAAGAAGTATATTGTCGTTCTCGTCAGTACTCTAAATAACTGCGATCTCGGTTCTTGAGAAAGTTATTATGCCCAAACCGACTTTATATAATTGGTCTTTGATTCCAGTTAGCTAGTCAGCACTGGTTTAAGTGATCAGTTAAAAGAGTTAATTGATCAACTTTACCAACTAATGGTTAGCTAAATGGAGATCGATTCCAATTAGATTGAGTCAAGCTCTAGCATGATTTTCAGATCTGAAATCAAAGCGGTTAGCAAGTTGAAGGAAGTGATGGCATTAGCAGAAATCGAAAGTTTAGTAGAATTAGTGTGATGTTACTGCAGACATGTGCGAGATTTTATCTAGATGAATATGCCCTTTTCGATAAATAAGAGGAACAGAAAGTAATTGGTACATGCTAGTAAGAAGAATATTTTCAAGAACTGAAGGTTCAAGATAAAGCAAAGAGATTCTATCATCTGTAATAGCGTTCCAGGATGGACTTGGAAGTATACCCATATCGAATGGCGATTGAATAAGAGTTTTATAAAGCTCGCAAATTCAAGTATCCGATGTAAGACGAAGACTAATGAAGTCCGCATGTGAACTCAGGAAAAAGAAATGTTGATCGATTGGAGAAAGCCAAATATGCGATCAATGATGATTTAAGTGAGGCTAAGAAAGTAACTATCCATGAATTTTGATAATTCTGTCAGTAAGAACTTAAATATTATAAATAAAAGCCTTTTATTAACTTCAGAAATGGCTTATCTAATAATGCACATATTAATATTATCAAGAAAAAGACATTCCTATGTTAAAAGAGTTAATAAATAATGAGAATGAAGAACTAAATAAGAAAGGAAGTGGAATCAAAAGGATGATAAAGAAATTTTATAAAATAGTCCAGGATATAAGCAAGTTGTGAACGTCAACTATGTCAGAACTGATAGGAGAATGAAGTGAAGCGCCGATAATTGAAGATAGAAATTTCATTCAAAGAATGCGTGTAAACAGGGGAGATTAAACCAAGGTATTAGTGGCGAACTGTTAAAGAAGAACGTTACAATGAATCTCATATCGGAATTCTTTAGAAATAAAGCAAAGCCCCGAAGGTTCCAACGAATGATTTACCAAGGTTACCTCAGGAAATGAGGTAAGAATTTCTCATCAGTTACTGTACAAAGTCGAGCTGGTGTCAAAAGCTCTGTATCATATAACCCAGTAGGAATGAGATATTGAGTGAAGGAAAACTTCAGAAATGTGGAATGCAAGAATAATGAAATAAAGAGTACTTCATGCTATACACAAAAGTAATTATGGAGAAAAGAGAATGGAGGTATGAAGCCACACATCGGTTATCAAAAATTGTAAGTCTGAAGATTAAATAAACATAGTGTATAAGGAGTAATTGGATAATGTAATTGTATTTATTAATAACATCCTCACCCATTCAAGAACTAAGACCAAGTTGAACACTTGAAGATATGCATGCGAAGGGTGAAAGATTAGCAACTGCGTTCTAAACTCCAAAGGTATGAACTCTGGTTATAATTAATTATGAGCTATGGAAGTATGGTTAATTACCAATCAAGCAAGATCCATTCAGGGACAGATGTCTTGAGAAGAAAAGAAAGAGTGAATATCACTAAGATTGCTGGGAAGTGGATAAAGGAATTGGAAAAGTTAGAAATTGAATAATAGGTTTTGATCCGATTTCTAGATAATGTTGATACTCACTTTGTTGTTAGATATCAAAGGTGGTATTAATATAGATGATTGATGTTGACTTCACTATGGAATGTTATGAGCATCAAAGTACATATTAATATCTAATTTGATATGACAACAAAATTAGTATTAGTACCAAGAGTTCGGTTTTGCATAAAGTTATGATTCATTCCATTCCAAACTAATATTTCCTTTCAGATAGTAAAAATTTCTCGCTCAATGAATATACCTGATAGTGATTGAAAAGAAATTGAAGTATACTACAAAGTGGTGAGTTAAATGCAATTATCGAGACTTTCTTTTAATTGTTAGTTTTGAATAGATTTAGAATATTTCGAAGCATCAGACGCCATGAGCTTAGTATATCGGGCGCAGACGGATGGAAAGTACAAGAGACCAGCTAAAAGTTCTCGAATACAATTGAAAACGATCATAGGCCAGGTTAACCAAACAGAAGGAGACGCGAGAAGTAAAGTAGAACAGTCAGGGAAAATGGAAGGTTTATAAAAAAAAATTATTAGAATTAGAAAGAGAAGCAAATTAGTATAAATTATGTTAGTCTACTGAGACAATGAGATAGATAGAACGATTACAAATGAGTTGGCCTTGTTGTTACAGGCATGACGAGTTCATAAGATGTTCAAAGATATATGACTAAGAAGGGTAATTTAGCTCCCTATGTATAAAATGAAGGTTGATTCAGGTTACGTGAGTAACTGATAGATTTAATGTCGGTAAGAGACTGTTGAGTTGTGATTAAAGTGATGAGACCTGAGAAATTATAAGAAAGGTACTTGGAAAATATCATAGTCAACGTCAGAAATCAAATACACCATGGTCTCAGTACATCATTTACAGATGAAGAAGAAGATTACGGGAATGATTAAAGAGCCTCAAATGCGATGTGAAGAGATTACAAATTAGGTTATTTGAACAAAGAAATATATGGGGACGAGGTTCAACACTGAGTAACAGTTGGAAACGCTCATAAGCACGAGTTACTAGAATTAGAAAGAAAAAGAGAATTAAGATGTGTTATGCTGGTCCCTCCTAGATAGTAAAATAGGCAGGATAAATAGAAGTGAGTTGGCTTCATCGCTACCCGTGTAGCGAATTCAAAGGGTGTTTATATGTATATATACAGAATTAGTAAGTTAGCTCCATTATATATAGAAGATGGAGATTTGAATTGAGTTATACAAACAACAAATAAAATATGATGTTAGCAAAAGGCTATTAAGGAAAGATTGATATTATACGTTAAAGTTATGAAAAATTATAAGGTTGAGAGATTCACTTGAGAAAATGAAAGTGATATACTTGAAAAGTATCAGTACTATTCCTTAGTGTGATTTTGAGGACAGAATCCTTCTAAGGGGGGAAGGATGTAACATCCGGGAAATATCGTGTAATTATTTGTATCAATAAATGATTATTATGTGAATATTATACGAATTTTTGGTGAATTATCTGATGATTGATAATAATATTTGGATGTTAGTACATAATAAAATGTGAGTATGTTAAATTTAATATGTCCAGAATAAAATATAGATAATTAAGGTATTTTTCTGGTAATTTTTGGAGTGTTATATGATTTTATAATGATTTATGAATTTATTAAATATTTTCTGAATAATTACAAAATTATTTTATAAAGCTGGGAATCGTCCGACTTCAGCCGTTTTTACGTTTTTACAACCCCAAACTCTTCCGAAAACTTTTTTTTAACCTAATCTGGTAATTCCGGACATTTTCCGTGTTTTGACTTTTTCGATCCGGATTACGGTTTGACCCGTGCGTGGCCCGACGCAAGATTTTTGACACGATAATCATTTCGATGAATCAACGAAACCCGTATTCTCGAAAGACGGGATATTATTACATTATTTTCGTATAAAGTGTTTTATAAAAAGCCCGGTTTGGATAATTATCCAATACGGGTATCAAATCGGATCGTTTTCGCGGTTACTTAGCGGCTAAGTAACTAATTTAACGATCCAAAATGAACCAATATTTTGTATATATAAATAGCCTATTTCTTATTTCATTTATTTCCTTTATTCATTTGCAACCAATACGAATATAGTAAATACAGAGAAAAACCCTAGAAACCGATACATTTCTGAGAATCAAACGCACGAACGAGGACGTTACTGAACTCCGATTCAAGCGTGCAATATATCAAAATGAAGCTCTCGAAATATAGAATCATAATCAATCATCAAATCAAACCCAAAAATTTCAGGTAATCCTCTGTCTATTTGTTTTAATTCGAATTTATTAAGATTTTAAATATAAAAATTTGTTCTTGAAGTTGTTGATATGATTTGATGCTATAATCATGTAGAGAATAATTTTCTGATCATTTTGTTATATAATATGTCAGATTTTGAGGTTTGCATCATGTAGAAAAATGAATTTGATTCTGGAAAAATAAAATTAGGGTTCCTGTTCAAGAACAGTTTTAATTGATTTTTGGGGGTTTTTGATCCTAGGGTTATTGATTGATTTTGATGATTGGGATAGCTTCCTGATATGATTTGCAATTGATTCGTATATATATTTGCATCAAACGATTCCGGGAAGTACTATGCCGAGTTCATGAAAATTTCTTGAATTTTGGTTCAGTTTTCTTGGTTATATGTTAATTATTGCTACGATTGAATTGTTGGGTTAGATTCTGTGTGACATGAGCTTTGATTCCATGTATAATGTTAGGTCACACACACTGTAGAAGGGGGTTGAATACAGTGTTTACTACAATCAAATCGAATATAAGAACTCAAGTAACATAAAACAGATTTTATTCAACACAATAAACTCTGTTATAATATGGAATTGTCCTCTCTCAGTGATGAACAAATTATCACGAGAGCTGCTAGGGTTACAATGAATTCTTTTAAATCAACGAATTCTTTATACTTTAATGGTCTCTGCAATTGGATGAATAGTTTCTCCGTACTCTGGTTCTATTTTTAATCTCATAAAACAAGATTCACACTCTTTTGTTATGATTAATCAAAACTTCTTCGTAATAGCGGGTCCACTTGACCCTCGGAATCAACCGTACTAATTTCTGGAACACGTACTTTTTAAGTAATCTAGTCTTATAACAAACAAGAAACTCAAGTAGTAACTGGACAACCAATTTTTAAAATTTATTTTATTAAAAAAGGCTTTTAAAAATTTTGTAAGGGAAAATCTTTTTCGGAAACTTGTTTACAAATTTTGAAAATCGTACATCTGGTCATCATTACTATATGAGTTGGTTGTTTTCCTCCTTACCCATAACAAAGTACCAATTTAAGGAAACAATCACATAAAGGTCCATTCACTTCAATCTACCTTCTCTCCTTTATTGAGTCCAGTTACCTTTAGTTGTCGTTGCATGTTATCTTATTCGTAGTTTCACATCAAAGCTTCCATATTGGTAATACTCCCGTTATCATCTTTGCAGTCGTTAAGTAGAAAAAGCTATCCAATAGTCAACAAGTCGGCTGATGTCACATCACATTGTTACTATAAATATATCACATCGTCATAACACCATTATCTAACTTAAAGAAAGTTCCAGATCCATACTCTTCTCTAACTCTCTTTCAAAACTCATCTAATCCATTCCACAAGCTAGTCATGGGTGGCCTAGTCACTAATGGCTTCTTTTAATCTGGTATCAGCTACTATCTATAACACATAAATTCTATTTCTAAACTCCTTCTCACCTTTATTAATAGCTCATGCACTTACCATTTACTGTAGCTCTCGAATCCATTCTCGTAGGTACTGTTGCTTCATAGGACAAATTTTAAACTGGGGGTATAGAATAGGGTGTAAGGTAAACTGAAAAGATACACTCACAGCTGAATGTCCAATTGAACAAGAATCAGCAGGTGGGGTTCTTGAATAGATGGTCTCACATCAATAGGTTGTAAAATAGCGTAGAATAGGTTGAAGGGGTGCAGCTGTTATAGCAGGAGATAATACAGTTAATATTGGTGGAAGAACAATGTGCAAGTCAAATATGGAAGAAGATAACGGTCCTCGAATGAAAGGCTCCGATTGATCAGATAACACATGGAAAATGGGATCTGCCATTTCCGTTATTTGAAAGTCACCTTGCAAGATGAGAATTTCAAATCGCAACACGAACTATACCGAAAACCTACCATACAGTCACACTCAACCTCACAACATCTTATCTTTCTAATTCCTATTCCTAATCCTAACCCTCTACCCAATCCCGACAATCTAGGCTTGTTTCAGTGACTTATAACCTGTAGCTCTGATACCAACCTGTGGCGCCCTCCAAACACGGGTCAGAAGTTCGGGGTCCACAACACATACACAATATATAAACCTGTATAAGAGATATTATTTGCAATGACCCTTCTTTACACAACCATGGATCGCAACAGGTTAAAGTATGAAAACAAGCCACAACCTTAACTTTTATTACAACGTACCAAATCCCAACTAATTTAACTTACAACTGATCATGAAATTATTCTTACAATCTTGCTAATTCAATTACCATAAAAAGCTCCTGCTAGCTCGATCAACTTAATCTGGTATCCTAGCTCGTACATTAAACTGGAAAACCTCGCTATCAACCTTATCCTTCTTAACTGTAGAATACATAAAAAGATTTGCAAGAGTGAGCTAACTAGCTCAGCAAGTCATAATAACAATAACTGAGGTTAAACAATGATCAAACGAGATGATTCAGAGGAATCAAGTTTCTTGTTAAACAATCATTAGAATTGGATATTCATTTTAAATTTTAAAACCAAGGTTAGGCTGCTGATCAGTCACGCACTAACCCCGAGCAAGGCACTCGGCTCTACTCTATAAACTGAATCCAAGGCACACATTGGCCTAATTCGACCACGAATCTGGTCTGACCATGAATCTGGTCGACATACAGAAAACTATCCAATTCTAAAGCAGTTCAATATGATAAACAATATAACTCAACAAAACAAGATCATAATCAACAATAATAAAACATTCGCACAAGAGCATGGTGCAATTCATGGGTACCACGAGGGTATATCAAAGTATGTATAAGAAATGGCCTCCAGCCTGTAAGAGAATCAGTTATTAGATGAACAATGATTTTTCGAGGTTTAGTTCTTTGATGTTACAAATAATGGTTGGGGTATAAAAGTTTATGTATGTTCAAATAATTCTGTTCCAGTGTTTGGTATTTGGTGGTTATATATTTGGAGAGTAGTATCATATTTGTGTGGTTTAGTATCTGAAAATCAACAAGGGATGGTTTACAAAGAATAAGGCTTATGGCTCAAAGATCAAATGATGTGATTCGGGTTCAAGACTATATGATTCAAAGTACTCACAATATAAAACAGAACTACTTTGAATACTTAACAATATGTCACGAGAGAATTTAGAAATATTTGCACTATATCTCGAGAAAGGTTTAGAAGTACTTGCCTCAATAAGCTTTAACCACTATTATCGGCTGACTTTTAGATTGCCTTGAACGTTTGTCTTTATTGTCAGATCACTATCCTATTCTGGCTACAATCTCAACAACCAGGTCCTTCGATTGGAATCTCGCTGAGCTCGACGAGTAACCACTAGATCATTCTTAGTCCGATGTCAATCATCGGGTCTTCCGACTAGGACCTACAGGGTTAAAAATACCCTAATTTAGATAATCGTTTAGGCCTAACACACCCTTATTATCAAATCTGCCCATCCGATATGAAGTCCCGACTCGTATTTTTATATATATTATTGAAATACACATAGCAATTATGGTTCACATCTTCGAAACTTGGTTCGCTATGTATTTTCAGAAAGTACGTATACTCGTTGTTTTGGAAATAGTAGGGTAATTGATCGTTTATAAAATATCCTATCCCAACACGTAATTAGGTTTCATATAATATGATTATATCTTCGTTCGAAGTCTCCGATAATTATAGGGTACGTCCCCATATTTTCGAAATTAATTTTCCCGAAAATTGGGCAGCGTCTCCTTTGTTTATCGGCCTACCCGTCGAATCAATTTGACATCAAATTCACAACAACAATCCAATTAAAACACATCAACCAATCACAACTCGCATATCTCAATCACCGATACAATTTAGTTATCAATTAATATTATTCATATGTTTATGTTTTTATTCGTAGGACTCAGAAATGATTCATCACCGTCCACCGTTGGCTCGCCAAGGCTCATCGCCGACGGCGATAAAATTCGCGGGTTTCCAAATACATTGGACATACTTCGCGAATTTCATTAATTAAATTCTATAATTCTGCACAACAATCCTTTTATTTCACGAATTGTTAATCAAATGATCTGCAAAATTAAAAGTTCAGTTAATAAATAAATGAACAATCAACAACACAGCACCCTCTCCACGCGCGGCCAGGAAGAACAAAAGAGATCGGAAATACAAAGGCATAGAGCCACAGCCACAGAACTCGACCAAATCCTATGCACACATATAAGTACATACAAGTATATACACATATGTATACGCGCATGAAATGAATTCAAAATGGAAATAACCGACCCCGCCGGAATTCCGGCTGCGACGACAGCTTACCGGGAACGAAGAGGACAACCCGTATAATAGAGAGCAGGCGCAGAGACACAGGGAGAGGAAGAAAAAGAAAAACAACCGAGAGAGGAAGGGACTGCAGAGATCGACCAGAAAGAGAGACACAAGAGGGAAGAGATGAGAAAGTTAATCCCTTGCAATTGCTGCTATTCTGAGTATAAAACACGTGTCCTGAATAAAGGACACGTACCCTCTATTAGACTGACATTCTTAATTCTGATATTAAATTGTGAATTTAACGATATACATAGCGTATAATATTTAACCGAAACGGTCCCCAAAATAGTCTTAAAATTTCCGAGATATCCAAAAGCTAATAAAATGAAACTTTCATAATTTTAAAGCGTTTATTGATCGCGCAATATATCCGTATTTCACAATTAATGAACCAAGCTGCACTTAAAACAAATTCAGATAATCACGATAATAGTCTTAAAATGTTACAAATATCCCGAAGTTTAGAAAAACATAAATTCCGTAATTTTAAGATAATTTTTGAAACGCAATTTATACCCGTTTTTAACGATTAAACGAATTAACGTGCGGGTGAAATTAATCCCAAAAATTTTCAAAATAATTTTAAAATTCTCAGAATATTATGAGCTTAATAAAATATGTGTTTCGTAATTTTTGAAGAATTCTGAAATTAAATACGGATTTTACAAATAAAGGCAATCGGAAAATCATTTAAAGATAAATAATTAATAAAATATTATTTTCTCAATTTTATAAAATCCTAAAAATAATTATTGTAGTTATAAAACCATAAAACGATTTTAGAGACAATCCAAATATTTATGCGAATAAATTTGCATTAAACCCACTTTTAGAAGTGAAACAAAAACAATACAGCTCACTAATTACAATAATCCTGTACACCGCAAATCACCCGTAGATAATAATAAAATAACACATAGCTAACATAAGCTATACACATAAGTTATTTATTAACAAAAATAATTACACGTCAAATTCCGGATATTACAATGCAGTTTCGAAGAACTCTCAAAACAAACTTTCTCATTTTTGGGGAACAAATAACGACCACAGTTTTAACCATTTCATACATGCAAGATCATCTAAATTTGATTAGAAATTCCAGTAATTAGTCTATATCTGCTCTTTATTGGGTACTTCCCTTTTCTCCTTCTACACACAGCCAAACATCCTCATTTTTGGAGTAACTTAGTGGAATCTGGAGAATCCTGGTAGCATCGTGATGGTTGAAAATGTTCCGAATTAAATTATGATCCCACTTTTTTCATCAGGAAGAAACATGTTGTGCATCTGAGCATTCTACACCTGCGGAATAATTGTCAAAGTTACCTTTAAATTATTTAAGTCAGGAATCCAATGATCATTCCATATATTACTAGACAAACTATTCCCAATTTTTGAATACTTCCTGCACAAATAAACTTACTACGCCACACAAAATTTGGGTTACTCCCAATACCATCCTCTCTAAAAGAAACAAATAAAAAGTAGCTTGCCTTTAACAATTTGGAGATAAAAAACTGGGGTTCCATCATCAACCTTCACACATGTTTACCTAATAAGGCTAAATATAAATCTCTGATTTTCCTGAATCTCATTCCCCCCCCCCACATTTTTTCGAATGCACAAGCGATCCCAAGACATCCATCTTACACCTCCCCTATTGTGTACGTTTGAACACCACCAGATTTTATTGATTAGGCTTTCCACTTCATCATAGAGCTTTTTTCGGAGAAGGAAGATGCTCATGCCATAAGAAGGGATGGATTGTATAATATATTTTATTAAAATCATTCTAAGATCGCGGTAAAATCTTTCCAACCTTGCATTCTTTTCTAGGCCTTTTCTTTAATATAACGACAAACTTGATATCTATTTCTTGACACCAGATTAGGTAAACCCAAATAAAAACACTGGTTCATTTTGAACACTCACCTGCAGAATCTGACTAATAACTGAAGCTACTGAACTTGAGTTATTACGGCTAAAGTGAATACATGACTTGTGAAAATTCGCTAGATGACCTGAAGCCTGTGCATAGTGATATAAGTAATTTTTAATCCACTCAGCCTCCTCAGATTTTGCTCTAAAAACGATAACATTCGTATGCAAAAAAGACATACGTAACGATCAGAGCATGCCGCACAATGCATGCTGCATAATGTTACATCTATATAGAAGACCCATTTCTTGCTCGCGTTGTATTAGGGCTGTCAGACCCTCAGCGCCTTACAAATATAAGTACGGAGAAATTTGGTCGCCTTGGTGTAGCCCCCTCTTCGAAAAAATTATCCCCACTTTTATCCTGAAAAAAGTTCAGTCAACCCATTTACTTACAAACCCTATTTTTAGAATAAATTCCCGACTTACTCCGTCGTAGGCCTTACTCATATTAATTTTCAAGAACGAGTAGCCCATCTTACCCTTCTGTTTTATATGCATCCAATGGTTGATCTCAAAGCAGCTATCACGTTATCAATGATCAATCTTCCTGGAATAAAGGCACTCTGCATCTCAGAAATAATGTTAGACGATAAACATCTTAATCTGTTAGCTAACACCTTTGTTACGACTTTCATCAGCATATTACACAATGATATTGGGCATAGGTCATTGATAGTTTTTGGGGAGTACTTCTTGGGAATAAGAACCACAAGAGTGTCATTTAAATTATGTGAAATGACACAAGAGGACAAGATCTTTAAACATGTAGCCACTATATCATTACCAATTATGTTCCAAAGCATGATTCATATGGTCAAGTCCCGGGCTTTTGTTAGGGGTGGCAAAATCAGACACGACCTGAAATCCGATACGAACCCAATCTGCAAAAGTACGAATTAGGGTCGAGGAGTTTGACTTTCGGGTCGGGTTCGGGTTGGGTAAAAATTTACCCGAAAAAATCAGGTCATTTTCGGGTTGACCCAAAATACCCGAAACCGACCTGTTTATTTAAATAATTAATATATATTATATATGTATATAAATGGTAGGTTATATTTTATAAATCATTTGTAATATTGTGTTTTATTATATTTCTATTTTTTATATTAATTTGGCATAACATTTTAATTTTGTAATGATGTAAATTATTTTTTTTTAATTTTAATTTTATTAATTTTTTCTAATTTTTAAGTTATTTCGGGTCAAAATGGTCAATTTCGGGTTACTCGTGTACCTACCAAGTCGGGTTCGTGTCACAATTTTTGAACCCGTTTCGGCCTTTTGTCCGGGTGTATTGAGAACAGCGCCCCTTTGACCTCTTCAGTCGTAAAATCTTGTGTCAACTTTTTATTTTTATTAGGGGTCATACGGGTAATAATACAATCAAACACTTCTCTCATATTACTTTCTTGGACTCGAAAAAGCAACTCGTTGTGTGAACCAACTCCCCTAAACCATTTGACATGTATCTCCAACAACCAGAATCATCCTTCAACTGAGATATTTGATTTTATTTCCTTGCAGGTGCATATGCACTAAAATATTTAGAATTACTGCCATGTGCTTTTAACCAGCGTTTCTTTGCCTTTTGCTTAAAAAAAATCCTCTTGCTGATAAAAACGTTAGTATTTACACCAAATGTTTTTTTAAACCAGTGTCATTAGAGGTATTCCGGAAAGCATGAATTACACCAAGAGAATTCAGTTCAATAAAAACGTTAGTATTTACCTACTTCTTTAGCCAAGATAAAGCCTCTCTAAAAGCCATAGCCTCCGTTATTTCCAGATCAATAACACCCCATAACTTTCCTCCACATTCTGCAACAAAAACTCCATTTTCATCTCAAATGAAATAGCCAAAGGGGCTCCAAAAGTCCTCACCAAAAGCTACAGAGTCAACATTACAAATAAAACAGCCCGGAATTGATCTTTGTCGGACTACCACACCTTCCCACTGATTAAGAGGGACAAAACAAAACTGACCTGATTGCGCCTGCTGCCACTGTAAGAGAATGGTACTAGCACTATTCATAGTTGATAACGAATTTTGAAAATGATTCTTCCAAACCATCTTATTTCAATGAGACCATAGGCTCCAAAGTATTGCACAAAATAACTCCAGGTCCTTCGGTGATAAAAATTCAAAATCTTTTGCTCTGTCGACATACCATTCAGGTGTGAGAAATTTAATCAAGAAACATCAAAATTTAACCGAGAAATATCCCAATATTGTTGTGAGTATGGGCAAGAAGAAAGTACATGGTCCATAGTTTTCAAGACTATTTTCCAGACTAGGCATATCAGATGAACATCTTCATGTTTAATCCTTAAATTCTCTAAGGTAGGAATGGAATTTCGAAGAACTCTCCCAACAAATTTTCTCATTTTGGTGGAATAAAAACGACCACAGCTTTTACCATTTCATACTTGCAAGATCACCTAAATTTGATTAGAAATTCCAGTAATTAGACTATATCCTCTCTTTACTGTGTACTTGCCCTTCTCTCCTTCTACCCACAACCAAACATCCTCATTTTAAGAGTAACTTAGTGGAATCTGGAGAATCCTGGTAGCATCATGATTGTTGAAAATGTCCCGAATTAAAACTCGATCCCACTTTTTTATCAGAAAGAAACAAGCTGTGCACCTTGGCATTCTACAGCTGCAGAATAATTGTCGAAGTTACCTTTAGATTAGTTAAGTCAGGAATCCAAGGATCATCCATATATTAATAGAAAAACCATTCTCCATTTTTTTAATACTTCCTGCAAAAATAAACTCCCTAGCCTCGACGATACAACGCTATACAAAACTTGGGTTACTCCCAATACCAGCCTTTCTAAAAAGATAGATAAAAAGTACCTTGCCTTTAAAGACTGGGTTTCTGTCATCAACCTCCATGCATGATTTCCTAATAAGGATAAATTTAATTCTCGAATTTTACTGAATCTCATCCTCCCCCACCCCCGCATTTTTTGGACTGCACAAGCGATCCTATGACATCCATCTTATACCTCCCCTATTGTGTACATTTGAACACCACCAGAGTTTGTTCATTGGGTTCTCCACTTCATCACAAAGCTTTTTTCGGAGAAGGAAGGCGCTCATGACATAAGAAAAGATGATTGTATAACAGATTTCATTAAAATTTCCTTCGAAGATCGCTGTAAAATATTACCTTTCAAACCTTGCATTCTACTCCAGGCCTTTTCTTTAATGTAACGAAAAACTTCATATATATTTCTTGACACCATATTGGGTAAACCCAGATAAAATGCCAGTTCATCTTGAACATTCACTTGCAGAATCTGACACCATATTGGGTAAACCCAGATAAAATGCCAGTTCATCTTGAACATTCACTTGCAGAATCTGACTAATAGCTGAAGCTACTGAACTTGAGGTATTACGGCAAAAGTGAATACATGATTCGTGAAAATTCACTAGCTGACCTGAAGCCTGTGCATGGTGATATTATCAATTCTTATTACACTCAGCCTCCTCATATTTTACTCTAAAATAATAACAGTCGTCTACATTAAAGAGATCTGTAATGATCGGAGCATGTCGTGCATTGCTAATTCTATGTAGAAGACTCATTTCTTGCTTGGGGTGTATTAGGGTTGTCAGAATCTCAGCGCATTACAAAAAAGTATGAAGAAATTGGGTCGCCATGCGGACAAAATGGCCCCACTTTTTGTCATGAAGAAGAATCCACTCAACCCATTTACTTATAAATCCTATTTTAGCATAATCGCTCGAATGAATTCTCAACTTACTTTGTCGTGGGCCTTACTCATATTAATTTTCAAGTCTGAGTAGCCCCATCTTACCCTTCTATTTTATATGCATCCAATGGTTGATCTCAAAAGCAGCTATCACAATATTAAGTGATCAATCTTCCTCGAATAAAGGTACTCTGCATCTGAGAAATAATGTTAGATAGTAAACAATTCAATCTGTTAGCTAGCATCTTTGTCAAGACTTCCATCAACATATTAAACAATCATATTGGGCGTAGGTCATTAATATTTTTTATGGAGTGCTTGTTGGGGATAAGAACCATAAGAGTGTCCTTTAAATTATTTGGAATGACACAAGAGGACAAAATATTTAAACATGTAGCCACTATATCATTACCAATAATGTTCCAAAAGCGCTGATACAAAGAAGAATTTATACCGTCGGGTCCCGAGCTTTAGTCCGGGTGTATTGAGAATAGCGCCCATTCGACCTTTTCAGCCGTAAAATCTTGTGTTAACTATTCATTTTGATCTGGGGTCATACGAGTACTAACACAATCAAGCACTTCTCTCATATCACTATCTTGGCCTCGAAAAAACAACTCATAGTGTGAACCATCCAACTCCCCTAAATTATTCGACCAGTTTCTCCAATAACCAGAATCATCCTTCAACTGAGATATTTAGTTGTTTTTACTTGTAACCACTGTTGCTTTGCCTTTTACTTTAAAATATCCTCTTGCTGATTCATAATTTAGCGTATTGTTTCGTAACTTTTTGGTAGCATTGCAAGGAACAAACATCAGCGCAACTTCGAAGGCGGGCCATTCATCCCTACATCGCTCCAATGTTTCTTTAAAAAAAATTAATAGCCTTTCCCTTTCAAATTCGTAATTCTTGTGCACATTTCTTAATTCTTTCAGTGACCGGCTTTCGATTATGCTCCACCCAACACTTTGCCACAACTTGACTGCATCCTGTTAGAAAATGGAAAGTTTGAGGCATGTTTTAGACATGTTCTTAATGTAATTTCCTAAAACTAATTGTCGGAAGTAGTTCCTTGTTATGAGGACTTAAACTTTCATATTTGGATCTAAATCATTTTCTTAGTGTAATCCATAAAGAAATTGAGTTTAAGGTAGTAGCTTGAAATGTTTAATTAAAATATTTACTGACTTATTATATTGTTTTAATGTGAATATTGTATCCGTTGATGAACAATGTGGATTATCCGTTGAAGTTCAATTTGGATTATCCGTTGATGCTCAATGTGGATTATCCGTTGAAGTTCAATTTTGATTATCCGTTGAAGTACAATTTGGATTATCCGTTGATGCACAATGTGGATTATCCGTTGATGCACAATGTGGATTATCCGTTGATGCACAATGTGGATTATCCATTGATGCACAAAATGGATTATCCATTGATGGAATTGCTGAGTGCATTATCCATTGATGCTAAGTGTAAATCCTGATGGGCTAAATCCTGATGGGCTAAATCCTGATACCGACTGTTACGTTTCTGGAAATATTCATTAAATGGGATTTAAGTCAGAATATTTATTTTAATTAATGTAATATATTCAGTTATGTTTTGGGATGTAATATATATACTGAACAAAACATTGTGGAATAGAGATGTTGATTGACGTTGAAATATACATACGTAAAAACCCTAGCTATCATCTTCTTCCTCTTTTTCTCTCCTCCAAACTTATACAGATGAGCATAGGTTTTTTGGCGACTGAGGTCTGATCGCTGTTTGTACATCGAGTTGCTGTGAACCGGTGTGCTGTTGCTGTTTTATCCTGGGAGGGTTATTGCGGTCTCTGAACACAGTAAGTGAGGGCAATAAACTCTTCAAGAACAACCTCTTCCTCTCGAGGGATTGGTGACTCAGCTGTGATTGAAAGCTTCATTACGCTAAGCTTTCTTTCCCTTCTTAATTTTCTTTTACAGTTGCTGATTATATTTTATTTACGACCTTCGTGTTTTGTTTTCATTATTGGTACTATTGCCTTGTTCTTGTTATTGATTATATAACTGTCTCATTGTGTTAGTATAGTAGTTATATACTATTGTTGATACTTTCCCAACAATCTTGAAGAGTTTATTTGTTATATAGCTATTTAACGAGATGGTTAACGAAACTGATACTCCTGTTGGTCAGACTCCTGTTATTGTTGGTTCTGGTTCTGTAGTAGCTCTACTCCTAACGAAGTAGAGGAACCTAGAAGGAGTAAGCGTGCAAGGCTAGTCAAGGACTTTGGAAGTGATTACATCACTTACAATGTCGAGGACGAATCTTTAACTTTCCGTCAGGCCATGGATTCTTCGGAGTCAAGGCACTGGAAAGGCGCTGTGAAAAGTGAGATGGACTCTATTGTTTCTAATGGAACATGGGAGTTAGTCGATCTCCCTCCTGGGTGTTCTACTATAGGATGTAAGTGGATTTTCAAGAGGAAGTTAAACCCTGATGGTTCAATTGTAATAACCCCAATTTTGGAGAAATTTTGAAACCCTTATGAATAGTGTTTTTGCTGAACGAGAAAACTTTTCATGCCACACTATGTAGGGGTTCTGTTATTGATCTTATGAGATATTATTAGTACCCTATGTGGTATATAAGTGTATGTAAAGATCGTCAGAATCCAATTCCGAACACTTTGATTTTTCCCGGAAATCCACAAGATACGGAGAGAATTGAGTATAAGGTAACAGGATAAAAAGGATTTAAATTAAAGGATTATAAGGGAGGATCATAGAAGGAATACAATATATTGAGAAAGGTTAAGGGAACCTAAGTAATAAGATCCCGGGTATGATCCCTCAAACGATAAACGAGAACGAAAGATAAGCGAACCGTAAAACAAATAAGTGACCAAGAGACAAGCTTGTACAAGAACCGAGGGACCGTGACATCATCAAACCACAAGGTGTGGACAAGTGGGAGCATTATGACATGTGCAAGGTGACATAGGCATGACAAAAAAAGGAAGGAGATGTGGTGACTTTTTAACCACACAAAATCAAGGGCAACTAGGTAATTTACTAAATTAAACACAAAAACAAGCCAACCAAGCCAAGCAAAATCATTTTTCATCAAAATCAAAAAGCAACCAAGGCATGGTTCATCTTTGCTCTCGGCTTTTTTACTATTCAAAAGAGCAAGAAATTCAAAATCAAAGATCCAAGCTTCCTAAATTGGTGAGTTAATTCCCTAATCTTCTTCATGCTTAGTTAGGGCTATATCATGAGTTTAAGCCATCAATTCCTTCTCAATCTTCTTCATTTAATCAAAGAAGAAGACTATGAATAGTGTTTTCAAGTTTTTAACTTGAAGTTTTTCTTGTTTTTCTTGAAGATCCAAGCTTTCCTAAGACTTCTCAAAGCTTCTTAAGGCTTCCTAGCTCCTTCCACCACTTCAAGGAAGGTATACCATCTCCAAACCCTAGGTTCCTATATATTATAAGATGATTTTGATTAGTAGGATGATATTGTAGCTTGTTGTTGTGATTAGAGTTTGGGATTTGAAATGGTAGTGAAATGGAATGGTAAATGTTGAGGTTTTGATGAAAAGAACTTAAGTATGGTTAAATTAAGCTTAGGCATAAGTATAAATGATTAAATTGAATTGGTTGGGGTTGTTATGATGTGATAAGGATGGATGTTGGTTGTATGTTGGATTTGAGGTTGAATTGGGAGGGTTTTGAATGGTTTAAAATATTGGAAATCGCGTAAACATAGCCGTCGTAACGTCCGATTTTCTTTGGACTGTTTTTGTGCATAGCATTAGGACCCGAGAACCCCCTGCTAGATTATGACCACTGCCATGTTTAGATAGCTCATGTTACGAGCTTCGTTTTGATATGTAGTACGTTCGATTCCGATGCACGGTTTAGGAGAAACGACCGTTTCAAGTAACGGCGTTTCGCGAACGAAACTTTTTCCCTCGCCTTACTTTGAAACATAGGTTAAAGACCAAAAAGGGTTAATTAATGTATGAAACATTTATGGTAAGTGTGTTAGGCAGTTGGTAAGACACTCGCGAAGGAATCGCTTTAAAACTCGTAAAGGTTAAATTATTAAAAATGGTGGAGCCGAGGGTACCCGAGTGACTTAAGTGAATCAGTGAGCGCAAAACAAGCGTTAGAGTCTAAGTTAGTTAAAGTATAGATTTACAAGTGATTTTGGTTTAATTTCAACTTACTTGTTGTTTATAGGTTACCAGACTCGTCCCGAGCCTTTTTTCACCCCAAGTCGCTCAGGCAAGTTTTCTACCCGTTATAACTGTTGTTGTGATGAATATATGTATTTGCATTATCTTGCGATAGATGCATGTTGGTTAATTAGCAAATGATGCAATATATTGAAGCATGCTGCTATGGTATATATATATGCATGCCTGTTTCGCATTCTTTCCATATATATCTGTTGATTCAGTTGATAATACCTATGCTAGAGGATAGCGGTAATTTGCGTATACCCTTAGTATAGGGACCCAAAGGTGGAAATATTTTCTAAAACCGGGAGTCGAGGATCCCGAGTAGATCTTGTATATATGGATATATATATATACTTATATATATATATATATGGTCATAGTTTTCAAAACTATTAATCGAATAAGGTTTATTCGATTACTTTAACTTTATTTTATTATTGAATATTATTTCGAATATTATTCGAAGGCGTATGACTCCTTTATATTAAATGAATATTATTTGAATATTCATTTGAGAGCTTATGACTCTTTTATATTATTAAATGAATATTATTTGAATATTCATTCGAGGGCTTATGACTCTTTTATATTATTAAATGAATATTATTTGAATATTCATTCGAGGGCTTATGACTCTTTTATATTATTTAATGAATATTATTTGAATATTCATTCGAGGGCTTATGACTCTTTTATATTATTTAATGAATATTATTTGAATATTCATTCGAGGGCTTATGACTCTTTTATATTATTTATTGAATATTATTTGAATATTCATTCGAGGGCTTATGACTCAGTTTATATTATTTAATGAATATTATTTGAATATTCATTTGAGGATCTATGACTCCGATTATTTGCTGAGTTATACTCTTTATTTTATTAAAGAATAAGGTGTCAATAATCAAATTTATTTTATTATTCAAATAAAGATAGTACTTTCATATAAGTATATCTTTGGTTATTTAATACTCGTTTCAAGTATAAGTTTTAATACTTCTACTTCAATTATTTTTATAAAGATTATTCTTTATGGGAATATTATTTAAATAATAATATTCAGTCATTTTCTAAATATTCTGGGGACTGATTTACTTCATTAAATCAGCTTTACTCCAAACACTCTATAAAGTGTTTTCGAGTCTTCAAAATGATTTTTAAAAGTTAGAGCGGATCCCAAAACTCATTTTTATATTTAAGATCTTCCTTTTTAAGGGGATTTAAATACTCGCTTAAAACCTGAGGGATCCGGCTCGGTGGTGTATTTTATATTCGCAACAAGGTTGCAGTTTTGGTAAATGAATTGATTACTTACCCAACGTTCGGGAAGTAAGTCCATCTATTGAGTCGGCATAAGCAACATGGGCTCAGTGGGCGTCCATGATAGTGTAAGTGGCTCAGTGGGAGTCCATCAAATGCATAAGTGGCTGAGTGGCAGTCCAGCATAAGGTCCTATTGAGACCAGGGTGATGACCAGTGGGGAATTCGTCCATCTACTAGTAGAAAAGGTTACTTATGGGTATATTTGCCTGATCAGCAAGATATCTGGTTTATGCCAAAATTCTTTTCCTTTCCAAATTTATTGGATATTGCAACTCTGTTCATACTTTACATGACAGAGGTTTTCAGAAAATTGTATAAAGAAGATGTATATGTGGATATATATATATATATGTATATATATATCAGAACTTAATGAAGTATATCATGACTTCATTTCCTTTAATAATATTTCAAAGATTTAATCTATTCAAATCTTATTTTGTAGTCTCATCTATGTGATGAACTGTTGAAAACCCTTTACACTTTGAACAGTGGTAGTTCAAGTAGCTTTATAGATGATATAAGTGTAGTGAAGTATTTGGTAACTTCATTCCTTGTTTTTACTTATATCTAGTAAGTAATTATCTTACACTTGATAAAAGATTTTAGTAAGTATCCATTTAGATACTTATATTATTGTTATCACTATATATTATCTTGCGAGCTGTAAGGCTCACTCTTGCTTTATTTCTTCATCACACAACAACAGTTAGGAAAGATGGCCAGACTCCAGCAGACCCAGCGCAAGCGCGTGGGAAGCGTCCCGCGTCTTCCCGATGATGTTGTAGCTGCTATAGCTGCAGAGGTAGATCTATTGTAGATCAGACCATCTACTTTTGAGAATCAATTATGTATAATTATAACTTGTGGCAGATAATGGCAATTAACTGTAAATTTATCAAGTAATCGTTTTGGGTTGTAATAACTTTTAAATTGTGGACTCAAAGACTTGTACTTATTTCAATTTCATCTCTGAGACTATAACGGGTTGTGGTGTGTGTTAGTGTGGGGTCACAGCATAAGGTTATTATTATTAATTAAGTGAAGTGATATTGTGGAAAGAAAGACCGTGACAACCCGGATCCCCGACCCCGGATCTGGGGGTGTTACAGAAATGGTATCAGAGCCAAGCGTTATAAACCTCAGAGATGATGGGACGTTAAGATAATAAGTTAACTAAGATAATAAGAACTCTTGCCAAGTTCATAGTCGGGCTACCTAACGTAGCACTGACAGTTAAAACCCTTATGGGAACCCTTATAAATATCGTGATAGGAGCGTAGTTCGTTATCGTATATGGTAGCGGGACTCCGAACCCTGAGGTTGAGGAGCAACATCGCGATGATATTTTATTACTAATTGGAGATCGGATTGTGGATCCGATAGAGTGTCCTAATGCAGGACCGGATGATGTTGATATTGAGGATTTAGCGGTTGAGGATGTTGTCCTAGAAGGGATAGTTGTTGAGGAGGATCCCATGGAGGATCCTGGCAGGATTGGATAAAGGACCACTGATGAATTGATGACCATGGTTTGGTCGACTACCAGAGGTAGGATTGGCCGGTCACTACCGGAGGTTCGTTCAAGTTGTAAAGATAGTAGCCCCTTTAACGCGGCTTACTCGTAAGACTGAGAAGTTCGAATGGACAGAGAAATGCGATAACAGCTTTCAAAAACTGAAGCAGAGGTTGGTGATGGCCCCTATGCTGGCGTTGTCGGATGGAAAAGGAGATTTTGTGAAGTGTAGTGACGCTTCGCACAAGGGCTTAGGGTGCGTGCTTATGCAGCACGGTAAGGTAATCGCGTACACGTCAAGACAATTAAGGTAATATGAAATTCGATATCCCCACCCATGAGCTTTGGCTCGTGGCAATAGTTTTGCTCTAAATATTGGAGGCACTACTTGTATGGAGAGAAGTGCGAGATTTACCTAAGCCATAAGTACTCTAGTACATTTTCCCGTAGAGAGAGCTCAACATACGCCGGAGGAGGCGGTTAGAGCTAATCAAGAATTATGATTGAGAGATTCTTTATCATTCGGGGAAAGCCGATGTGGTGGCTGATGCCCTTAGTAGAAAGGAGAGACTCAAGATGATAATGTCCTTGGGAGAGTTATAAGAGATTTTGAGAAAATGGAAATAGAAGTGAAGGTAACCGGAGCCGATACCGAAAAGCTGTTTGAGATTGCAATACAGATCGAATTATCGGAAAAGAACATATTGTGCCAGAAAAAGTGATGAATGAAGGCAGAGAGCCAACAAATAGATATGAGATTAATACCGAGAAAGATGATAAGGGAATAATGAGGTATTCCTATAGAATTTGGGTTCCAAATGTACAAGAGCTTAAAGATGAGATCTTAGATGAAAGTCATAGTTTAAGGAATAAGATTAAGGACAAACCCTGAATGTGATAGTCAGGGAGGACGCCATCAAGATAGAAGGAACCCATAATATAATAAAGTGGAAAATGAGGATTTTAAATTAAAAGATGACCCCAATTATGGGGAGTAGGATGAAACATTTCATACTAAGGAAACAGAAAGTCGAGTAAGGAAAGGAGACCCGAGACGGTACTCCTATACGGCAATTCATGGACCTGTCTAGACAGAACTTAGACTATTATCCCCAACCACCACCTTGAGGAAACAATGTGGTGTGAAATTCTTTCAGGACCTCTAAGTCGCTAAGCTCTCAGAGTTCCAAGGAACAAGCTGACCCAGTCGAGGCAAAAGCCTGGCTAAAGGAAATAGAGGAATCAATTGAGATTCTAAATGATTGACGAATCATAAAAGACTGTTTCTGTCACTAACCCTCCTAAGAGAGAGACCACCCGCTGGTGAAAGACCAAGAAAGGCACGGAGCCAGAGGTTAGAATAAACTGATTTAAGTTCAGTCAATTATTTTCGGGAAAGTAATTCCCAAGGTTATGGAGATAGTGTAAAAGCTTTAGAGCCAGAACAAAGGCAGACGAGTATGATAAATTATGAATCTAAGTTGTAAAAGTTGTCAAGATTCGTTCTGAGGACACGAATCCAGAATGATGGGATGTTTGAAATCAATGCTTATATTGTGATTGGTTTGTGAAATAATGATAAGAGAAAGGAAAAAAAAAGAAACTGAAGTGGAAAGGAATATAAAGGTAATAGAGTTTGAGGAATGATAAGGGAGTTGGGTATGAGGAAACCCTAAAGACTCATAGCAATAGAAATAGAAAAGTATGTAATCGTCAGGATGATGATGATCCACCATGAGTTAAAATTGATGGTTGAAGGCATAAGAGATACATATATTGTACCCCCTCTAAGTTGGGAGGATTCAAGGAAACCTTTAGATAGTTCGAAGGATAAATAATAAGACGCGGATAGACTAAGGAGACAAGAAAGTAAGAAAGTAGGAAAATTGGATGAAGGAAGTGACCTTCAATAATGTGAAATGTAAGACCGGTGGCTTGATACCCAGAAAGGGAGACGCCAGGTATGAAAGATATCCCAACATTTAGGTGACTGTTGAGATAAACAACAAAAGTAAATAAGGAATTATTAAGAAGAAGTTCACGTTGAACACGACCAATATCTTCCAGAACATCCTTATTATCGTTACCAAATTAGGCAAGACAAGCGGATAACCGTTGTTATCTTTTGGAGGCCATATGGATTGACCTCAATTTGAATAAGGATGCTATTATGAAGTTAGGTATAGACTAACGAGGTGGGAATGATGAATATGATAATCTATCAAGGATATATGACTTGATTTATTCGTGGAAGGATGCATGTACCTTTTTAAGGTGGAATTAAGGATAGAACATTGGTAACTTAAAATGAATCCTAGGGGACTGCATAAAGGTTGGCATGTCACCCTTAATAGGGACAGTATGAGTTTTGACAGTATGATTGGGAAAGGGTTAAGGTAACAACAACCTTTAAGAATCAGTGGAGAAATTTTGCAGAAGTATATATACAATGGTTCTACTATTAGTAAATGGTATTGTGATATGCCCTGTATCTAGGGAATACAGGAGGAACGATTGAAGGATAACCTTAGAGGTTTTACAAGGAGAAAGGAAATATTCGAAATTCTCAAGAATAAAAATGTTGATAAAGGAAATATGACATAATTATAATGATGCCAAGTGGGGCACGTGTTAAACCACGAGAAAGTATGGATCGAACAAGTAAAGGTCGAAATTGTTCAGGGCAAGTAGGACCTAAGATAAAAGATGTTCTAAGTATGATTGAGAGTCAGTCGTGACAGTGATTAACCTCTAAAGATTGAGGCAATAACTTATGGAAAAATGGTGATATTTTTTTTACTTATCAGATTTTAAGGAAAACATCTTCACATAAGCTGTGATTGAAATGAGGTAGAAAATTTAGTTGAAGGTGGTTAAAAGACATTGACTGTAAGGAAATTTTACTATCAGGAAAGGCCAAAGAGGTGGCCGACACTTTAAAGGTAAGAGGATAATTATAGGCGCTTGTGCCAAAGGAATACAGTGATGATGGTTAAAGCTATGAAGGTTATATTATGGGTTGGAAGATTGACATTCCTTCTGATGACTGTGCAATACCCAACCGTAATAGTAGTTGGTAAAGGTTTAATTCGTGTAATCGCCATGAGCAGGCTATCTATCTCAGAAGGTACTATCTTGAGATAAGCCAGGACCATGTTTCAAAAAGGACTAGACGAACCTTTGACTTAAGTCCTCTATTTAGGGCGTAGGATTAAGAATGGTATTAACCTGCTATCGGTGCTTTGATTGAAACTCTTCTGCAATTTTATATGCTTCATGTCATGTATGTATGTCAGGATCAGGAGTGTACTCCATGAATCATGAATGGTGATTATGTTACCTCCTTAGAAGGATTTGATACGACATGTATGGACTCCCTATGGTTAGCTATTAAGACTTCATGGAAAATGAATGACAACAGTAGGTCAGTGGTGGACCATAGTAAGGCAGCAATGATTCTGCGAGTATTGAGCTGATTACAACCGTGAGAGTGTATTGGAATGGGTGTTGAGATTGAGTACCACTAATCGGGTCGTGGTAGTGTATAAGTTATCATTGATAGACTAATTAAGTAGAGTATCTACCTAGTGAATAATTATTCTTTCTTATCAATAGAGAGTCGTATTATTATACGAGGAAGGTTGCGGTGCAAGCATAGAATTCTAGTAACGATGATGTATAGAATGAGATCCCAGATTCGATTTTCGATGTCGAGGGAGTTTCAAAGGTGATTATGTATAAGCTCGAGGAAGAGTGTGGGTCCATAGAATGATGGACGGGATAGCGAAAATATTTAGGCATGGGAAATACGAGGCTATAATACTTGATGCTGATATAAATACGTATATGTTTTGTTCTCCTATGACAGACCTCTATAGTTCAGAGGTAGGTTCCAAGCCAGATATTTTGTGGCAGTATATTTTTTTCATATATACAATTCTCTTCAGTTCGTTCTTTTCTCTTCTTTTCATTTCATGTAAGCTGAGAAGAACAACCCTTCTAGAAGGGGAGGTATTGCCGAATGACTATCTATCTGTGTGATAGAAGCCTAGTAGGATACCATCTATTGTTTAATTGTTTGTCAAGTACTAAAGGCTGGCCACCTTCTGTACTAACTATGCGATATAACAAGTGTTCATGATCATAGTGATCTCTCAATAAATTCCTTTACTTCTATCTGATTGATCAAACTTTGGGAAATAGAAACAGCTGAGAAAGGAGTAATAAAGTGGTGGTAGTATGCGGAATGGAAACACATTCGTGATACTAAGGTTGACGTGGTTATTAAAAGGTTATAGAACGCTAACGAGCAGAATTATAACCAGTATAATATTAGGAACGAAAGGTAGTAGCGACTACGAACTGGAAAAGAATGGGTAGTGAGAAGCAAAAGCTATAATGCTAGAAGCTATAATGAGAGTCTGTGCAATAGACTTGAAAGAAATTGGAATGATCACTTAACGCGGATTTAGTTATCTTACGACAATAGATCATATGTCATTATCGAGATGTCGCCTTATGAGATCCTTGAGGGAAGACAATGTCGATCTCCCTTACGTTAGGATGAAGTTGTAGAGCGCAAGATGCTCGGACCCGCAGTAGTCCAAAGGACCAAGGATATAATAAATCTAATCAGAGGATGGCTGGTAGTAGCCCAAGATGGACATGATAAGTATGTTGATTTGACACGAAAGGATAAAGAGTATGAAATAGGGGACCTAGTAATGTTATAGGTATCCCTTGGAAAGGATTGATGAGGTTCGGAAAGAAAGGAAAGCTAAGTCTACAATTTGTTGGACCCTTGGATATATTAAGACATTTGGGAAGTTAGCATATGAGCTAGCCCTAACCCAGAACATGTAGCGAGTCATAACGCGTTTCACGTATCAATGTTAAGGAAGTGTAATTCAGATGCCAGATAAATAGAGGCATATGAGCGCATAGATATGCAACCCGACGTAACCTATATGGAGCAACCAGGAAGGGTTATAGAGTGAAAAGGAACAAGTGCTTAGGAGAAGGATTATCAAACTAGGCAGAGTTTGGTGGTAGAACTACAATATGGGAAAATTGACTCGAGAGTTAGAAAGTGTAATGCTAAGCAAGTATCCCCATTTGTTTTCTATCTGATTCCGGGACGGAATCCTTTTAAGGAGGGGAGACTGTAATAACCCCAATTTTGGAGAAATTTTGAAACCCTTATGAATAGTGTTTTTGCTGAACGAGAAAACCTTTCATGCCACACTATGTAGGGGTTCTGTTATTGATCTTATGAGATATTATTAGTACCCTATGTGGTATATAAGTGTATGTAAAGATCGCCAGAATCCAATTCCGAACACTTTGATTTTTCCCGGAAATCCACAAGATACGGAGAGAATTGAGTATAAGGTAACAGGATAAAAAGGATTTAAATTAAAGGATTATAAGGGAGGATCATAGAAGGAATACAATATATTGAGAAAGGTTAAGGGAACCTAAGTAATAAGATCCCGGGTATGATCCCTCAAACGATAAACGAGAACGAAAGATAAGCGAACCGTAAAACAAATAAGTGACCAAGAGACAAGCTTGTACAAGAAGCCAGGGAATGTGACATCATTAAACCACAAGGTGTGGACAAGTGGGAGCATTATGACATGTTCAAGGTGACATAGGCATGACAAAAAAAGGAAGGAGATGTGGTGACTTTTTAACCACACAAAATCAAGGGCAACTAGGTAATTTACTAAATTAAACACAAAAACAAGCCAACCAAGCCAAGCAAAATCATTTTTCATCAAAATCAAAAAGCAACCAAGGCATGGTTCATCTTTGCTCTCGGCTTTTTTACTATTCAAAAGAGCAAGAAATTCAAAATCAAAGATCCAAGCTTCCTAAATTGGTGAGTTAATTCCCTAATCATCTTCATGCTTAGTTAGGGCTATATCATGAGTTTAAGCCATCAATTCCTTCTCAATCTTCTTCATTTAATCAAAGAAGAAGACTATGAATAGTGTTTTCAAGTTTTTAACTTGAAGTTTTTCTTGTTTTTCTTGAAGATCCAAGCTTTCCTAAGACTTCTCAAAGCTTCTTAAGGCTTCCTAGCTCCTTCCACCACTTCAAGGAAGGTATACCATCTCCAAACCCTAGGTTCCTATATATTATAAGATGATTTTGATTAGTAGGATGATATTGTAGCTTGTTGTTGTGATTAGAGTTTGGGATTTGAAATGGTAGTGAAATGGAATGGTAAATGTTGAGGTTTTGATGAAAAGAACTTAAGTATGGTTAAATTAAGCTTAGGCATAAGTATAAATGATTAAATTGAATTGGTTGGGGTTGTTATGATGTGATAAGGATGGATGTTGGTTGTATGTTGGATTTGAGGTTGAATTGGGAGGGTTTTGAATGGTTTAAAATATTGGAAATCGCGTAAACATAGCCGTCGTAACGTCCGATTTTCTTTGGACTGTTTTTGTGCATAGCATTAGGACCCGAGAACCCCCTGCTAGATTATGACCACTGCCATGTTTAGATAGCTCATGTTACGAGCTTCGTTTTGATATGTAGTACGTTCGATTCCGATGCACGGTTTAGGAGAAACGACCGTTTCAAGTAACGGCGTTTCGCGAACGAAACTTTTTCCCTCGCCTTACTTTGAAACATAGGTTAAAGACCAAAAAGGGTTAATTAATGTATGAAACATTTATGGTAAGTGTGTTAGGCAGTTGGTAAGACACTCACGAAGGAATCGCTTTAAAACTCGTAAAGGTTAAATTATTAAAAATGGTGGAGCCGAGGGTACCCGAGTGACTTAAGCGAATCAGTGAGCGCAAAACAAGCGTTAGAGTCTAAGTTAGTTAAAGTATAGATTTACAAGTGATTTTGGTTTAATTCCAACTTACTTGTTGTTTATAGGTTACCAGACTCGTCCCGAGCCTTTTTTCACCCCAAGTCGCTCAGGCAAGTTTTCTACCCGTTATAACTGTTGTTGTGATGAATATATGTATTTGCATTATCTTGCGATAGATGCATGTTGGTTAATTAGCAAATGATGCAATATATTGAAGCATGCTGCTATGGTATATATATATGCATGCCTGTTTCGCATTCTTTCCATATATATCTGTTGATTCAGTTGATAATACCTATGCTAGAGGATAGCGGTAATTTGCGTATACCCTTAGTATAGGGACCCAAAGGTGGAAATATTTTCTAAAACCCGGAGTCGAGGATCCCGAGTAGATCTTGTATATATGGATATATATATATATATACTTATATATATATATATATGGTCATAGTTTTCAAAACTATTAATCGAATAAGGTTTATTCGATTACTTTAACTTTATTTTATTATTGAATATTATTTCGAATATTATTCGAAGGCGTATGACTCCTTTATATTAAATGAATATTATTTGAATATTCATTCGAGGGCTTATGACTCTTTTATATTATTAAATGAATATTATTTGAATATTCATTCGAGGGCTTATGACTCTTTTATATTATTAAATGAATATTATTTGAATATTCATTCGAGGGCTTATGACTCTTTTATATTATTTAATGAATATTATTTGAATATTCATTCGAGGGCTTATGACTCTTTTATATTATTTAATGAATATTATTTGAATATTCATTCGAGGGCTTATGACTCTTTTATATTATTTATTGAATATTATTTGAATATTCATTCGAGGGCTTATGACTCAGTTTATATTATTTAATGAATATTATTTGAATATTCATTTGAAGATCTATGACTCCGATTATTTGCTGAGTTATATTCTTTATTTTATTAAAGAATAAGGTGTCAATAATCAAACTTATTTTCGATTATTCAAATAAAGATAGTACTTTCATATAAGTATATCTTTGGTTATTTAATACTCGTTTCAAGTATAAGTTTTAATACTTCTACTTCAATTATTTTTATAAAGATTATTCTTTATGGGAATATTATTTAAATAATAATATTCAGTCATTTTCTAAATATTCTGGGGACTGATTTACTTCATTAAATCAGCTTTACTCCAAACACTCTATAAAGTGTTTTCGAGTCTTCAAAATGATTTTTAAAAGTTAGAGCGGATCCCAAAACTCATTTTTATATTTAAGATCTTCCTTTTTAAGGGGATTTAAATACTCGCTTAAAACCTGAGGGATCCGGCTCGGTGGTGTATTTTATATTCGCAACAAGGTTGCAGTTTTGGTAAATGAATTGATTACTTACCCAACGTTCGGGAAGTAAGTCCATCTATTGAGTCGGCATAAGCAACATGGGCTCAGTGGGCGTCCATGATAGTGTAAGTGGCTCAGTAGGAGTCCATCAAATGCATAAGTGGCTGAGTGGCAGTCCAGCATAAGGTCCTATTGAGACCAGGGTGATGACCAGTGGGGAATTCGTCCATCTACTAGTAGAAAAGGTTACTTATGGGTATATTTGCCTGATCAGCAAGATATCTGGTTTATGCCAAAATTCTTTTCCTTTCCAAATTTATTGGATATTGCAACTCTGTTCATACTTTACATGACAGAGGTTTTCAGGAAATTGTATAAAGAAGATGTATATGTGGATATATATATATATCAGAACTTAATGAAGTATATCATGACTTCATTTCCTTTAATAATATTTCAAAGATTTAATCTATTCAAATCTTATTTTGTAGTCTCATCTATGTGATGAACTGTTGAAAACCCTTTACACTTTGAACAGTGGTAGTTCAAGTAGCTTTATAGATGATATAAGTGTAGTGAAGTATTTGGTAACTTCATTCCTTGTTTTTACTTATATCTAGTAAGTAATTATCTTACACTTGATAAAAGATTTTAGTAAGTATCCATTTAGATACTTATATTATTGTTATCACTATATATTATCTTGCGAGCTGTAAGGCTCACTCTTGCTTTATTTCTTCATCACACAACAACAGTTAGGAAAGATGGCCAGACTCCAGCAGACCCAGCGCAAGCGCGTGGGAAGCGTCCCGCGTCTTCCCGATGATGTTGTAGCTGCTATAGCTGCAGAGGTAGATCTATTGTAGATCAGACCATCTACTTTTGAGAATCAATTATGTATAATTATAACTTGTGGCAGATAATGGCAATTAACTGTAAATTTATCAAGTAATCGTTTTGGGTTGTAATAACTTTTAAATTGTGGACTCAAAGACTTGTACTTATTTCAATTTCATCTCTGAGACTATAACGGGTTGTGGTGTGTGTTAGTGTGGGGTCACAGCATAAGGTTATTATTATTAATTAAGTGAAGTGATATTGTGGAAAGAAAGACCGTGATAACCCGGATCCCCGACCCCGGATCTGGGGGTGTTACATCAATAGATAAGTATAAGGCTAGGCTAGTTGCTAAGGGCTTTAGGCAAAGAGAAGGAATTGACTATTTTGATACATACTCTCCTGTTGCTAGAATGACAACAATCAGATTGCTTATTGCATTGGCTTCCGTACATGGTCTTATCATCCATCAGATGGATGTAAAGACAACTTTTCTTCATGGTGACCTTGAAGAAGAGATTTATATGGATCAGCCTGAGGGATTTGTTGCTTCTGGTAACGAGAGGAAAGTATGTAAGATAGTCAAATCCATTTATGGCCTAAAACAAGCTCCTATAGACTGGCACAAGAAGTTTGATGAAACTGTTTTGAGCTTTGAGTTTTTAGTTAATGAAAGTGACAAGTGCGTCTACTATAAGGTTAGAGGAAATGAATGTGTGATTGTGTGCCTATATGTGGATGATATTTTGTTGTTTGGAACCAATATTGAGATTATTAACGAGATAAAGAGTTTCTTAAAAAGGCATTTTGAGATGAAGGATATGGGCGAAGCTAGTGTGATTCTTGGGATCAAGTTGACTCGATCAACCGATGGAATAACCTTGACACAATCTCATTATATAGAGAAATCTATACTTGAGAAGTATGGTTATTCAAATTGTAGAATCGCTTGTACTCCATTCGATCCTAAAGTTGGCCTTATCAAGAATAGTTCAGGTATTCCTGTGTCTCAGTTAAGGTATTCTCAGATTATTGGGAGTTTGCAATATCTTGCTAATGTGACTAGACCAGATATTTCTTATTCCGTATCTAAGTTAGCTAGATATACAAGCTGTCCAAACAAGACTCATTGGGAGGCACTGGATAGAGTTCTTAGATATCTCAAGGGAACAATTTCTCTTGGTTTGCATTACCGGAGATTTCCGGGGGTACTCGAGGGGTACAGTGATGCAAGTTGGATAGCTAAGAAATCCGGGTCCAATGGAGTGACTGGATATGTGTTTACCTTTGCGGGTGGAGCAGTGTCCTGGAAGTCTTCTAGACAGACTTTGATTACTCGGTCTACTTTTGAGGCTGAGTTGTGTGCACTTGATGCCACGGGGACGGAGGCTGAATGGTTACATGGACTCATGAGCATGTTACCTGTAGTAAGCAAGCCGCTTCCTGCCATTTCTGTTCATTATGATAGCCGTACAACTATCAACAAAGTCAGAAGTGTTAAGTATAATGCTAAAACAAAGAGACACATCCAAGTTAGGCTTAAGTCTATAAGGGGTCTTGTGTCTGACAGGATTATTGCTATAGAGTTCATAGGAACTCAGAATAATATAGCTGATCCGCTGACTAAAGGGCTTGAGCATGCTGTAGTCCTTAAGTCTAGGTTGGGGATGGGACTGATAACCCATCATAATTCATCAACAGCGGGAACCCAATACACCTGAGAGGAGATCCCTCGAAGTGTATTCAATGTGGTAATAACAAGCTGTAAGGATGAATTGGTAGTATCTCTACCATATACATTTAGATACTTATGTATCTAAGTCTATCCCCTGTAAACCTTTAGAGGTACTTAGACTGCTAGTTAGCAAGAGTTTTAAACAAACTCTGATTGTAACAGTTTTGGATCAGGATTTAATAAATTCTGATGGACCAAATACTGTGTCAGAATTTGTAAACTCTGAATGGGGTCAAGTCGAAAGACGAGATGTTAGCAGTACATCTTTGGAGATGCCCAGCTAAGCGAATGCAATTGTGTGGTCGCAATAAGAGGAAAGGGTTATTCCTTGAAGCATTCGACTAACAGGATCGAGACAAGACCATAATGTCTCTAAGCCGTAGATCTGACCATAGCCTTTGACTTGTCGTCGTCTTTGGAGTGTGGTTACACTTCACGGATAAAGATTCAAGGTGAAAGATTCCATCTATATCCGGTAGCCATCGAATTAGAGGACTTAGGAGGGTTCAAACCCGGGAGGGTACCGACTCTGAAAAGCAAGTCATGATAAAATCTGATATGCAATTCTGTATCGATTTGTGGGGGATTGTTAGAAAATGGAAAGTTTGAGGCATGTTTTAGACATGTTCTTGATGTAATTTCCTAAAACTAATTGTTGGAAGTAGTTCCTTGTTATGAGGACTTAAACTTTCATGTTTGGATCTAAGTCATTTTCTTAGTGTAATCCATAAAGAAATTGAGTTTAAGGTAGTAGCTTGAAATGTTTAATTAAAATATTTACTGACTTATTATATTGTTTTAATGTGAATATTGTATCCGTTGATGAACAGTGTGGATTATCCGTTGAAGTTCAATTTGGATTATCCGTTGATGCTCAATGTGGATTATCCGTTGAAGTTCAATTTTGATTATCCGTTGAAGTACAATTTGGATTATCCGTTGATGCACAATGTGGATTATCCGTTGATGCACAATGTGGATTATCCGTTGATGCACAATGTGGATTATCCATTGATGTACAATGTGGATTATCCATTGATGCACAAAATGGATTATCCATTGATGGAATTGCTGAGTGCATTATCCATTGATGCTAAGTGTAAATCCTGATGGGCTAAATCCTGATGCCGACTGTTACGTTTCTGAAAATATTCATTAAATGGAATTTAAGTCAGAATATTTATTTTAATTAATGTAATATATTCAGTTATGTTTTGGGATGTAATATATATACTGAACAAAACATTGTGGAATAGAGAGGTTGATTGACGTTGAAATATACATACGTAAAAACCCTAGCTATCATCTTCTTCCTCTTTTTCTCTCCTCCAAACTTATACAGATGAGCATAGATTTTTTGGCGACTGAGGTCTGATCGCTGTTTGTACATCGAGTTGCTGTGAACCGGTGTGCTGTTGCTGTTTTATCCTGGGAGGGTTATTGCGGTCTCTGAACACAGTAAGTGAGGGCAATAAACTCTTCAAGAACAGCCTCTTCCTCTCGAGGGATTGGTGACTCAGCTGTGATTGAAAGCTTCATTACGCTAAGCTTTCTTTCCCTTCTTAATTTTCTTTTACAGTTGCTGATTATATTTTATTTACGACCTTCGTGTTTTGTTTTCATTATTGGTACTATTGCCTTGTTCTTGTTATTGATTATATAACTGTCTCATTGTGTTAGTATAGTAGTTATATACTATTGTTGATACTTTCCCAACACATCCTTCCTCTCATAACCAAGAGTTCTCAAGTCTGAAACGATACCCCTCCTGAATCTGTCTCCAAATACTGATTTGTAAGAAAATACCAGAGTGGTCTGACGATGGTGCTATAAAATTTTGCACTCTATTTGTTGGGAAATTGTTTATCCACTACTCATTAACAAACACTCGAACGAGCTTCTCCTGAACCCATCTATCTGTTACCATGACCCTTTCTCATGTAAAAGGGAAGCCTTCCATAGGTAAATCGGACACCTCACAGTCAAACATGGTATCTCAAAATCCATTCAACAACCAATTTGGATGCTTGTGTCTCCTTTTTCTTTTCATTCTTTGGTAAAAAATCATTAAAATCCATTAAAATCGTCCATGGTAAAAAAGACTAAGATGCCAATAATCATAGTGAACTCCATGAATCTTTTTGTCTAGCTCTCTCTAGGTATCCATAAAAACAGGCCAGTCTCCACGGTGGTAAACCCTCCAAAGTGATTTTAGTGTCAATGCGATTTTGACAATAAAATTTAATTGTGATGCTATTTATTTTCTTCCAAAATAGAGTTAACCCGTCACCATGTCATGGTTCATATACAATTAACAGGCCTTTATATGACATTTTGGCCATAATACTTTCAATTCTAGAACCATGAATCATATTTTCCACTAGAAAAACAAACACGGGTATCTTTATTTGTACTAGGTCCAATAATACTTGAACTGTATAAGGATCACCCAAGCCTCTACAGTTCCAAAGTTCCAAAATAAGGTACTCATTGTGGCAGGCGGACCTGAAAGATAGGTCCCGCTAATGCCGTATTTTTTTGGTTTTGTTGAAATTAATCTTCCATTACTATATCCAGGCCTCTCCGAATTATCAAATAGTGCTTCACAAAACTTATCAAAGTGCCCTATTATTCCATAATAAAAACAGAACACTGGTAAATGTTTATATATAAACTTATTCGATACCCACCCTCCCCCATTTTTCTTAAGACGCAATTGGCTTCTTAGAGGGCGATGAACACCTATAGACACTTGGATTCTATGATAATTCTTCCACAACCCCTGGAAACTATATGGGTCTGAACCTAGGAAGGTCCCCATGTAGTTACCAATGGATTTCAAAATGAATTCTAAATTGAAATAAAAGGAAGATCGAACCCATATGTATAACTTTGATAGTTTCACATTGGCTTACTATTCATCAACCTCTAGTTTCTTAATCAGCAAAACTTGTTTGTTAAACATCCACGGTCCATAAAAGAATTTAAAAAGGAACATATTCAGAAGACTTGTTGGTTCAATAAAAACCCATCTACTGGCCTCCATATAGATTATAAGAAACTTCCCACCAGGCAAAATTGTGTTATGCATTGCCACAAAATTGACTTTTCTATATGTTAAGAAACTTCCCACCAGGCAATGAGCATAATCAATACCTAGATTTTGTCCAGGTTCCTTATTCAATACAAGCCCCTCCTCCTCATCGATAACCGATAGATTTGTATATTCGGCATCACTAGACTTATCGCACGAAGAACTAGCCATAAGAACAAAATAAAAGGGAACTAGGATAAAGATTTCACTAGGGTATATGAGAAAGCCATTAAAATAAAACTCACTTTAATAGGACGAGACAGAGAAAAACACATTAATAGGAGGAGACTTTTCATGCATTGTTACTCATTAAACAAGTTATGTAATGACATTATTTAAATTATCCCCCGATAAAAAAGAAATACACTCTAATACACCTGTAATTCACTAATTTAAGTTGGAGAAATTTGAGGGACACATAATTGGGTATAGAATTCTCTACGGAATAATGTGACATGACTAGTAGGGGTGAGCAAAGTAGAAATGAAAAATTTAAACTGAGCCAAAAAATAGAAAAAGCTGTATAGAAAAAAAAAACGAAACCGAAAAAATCTGAAAAAATTGGAAAAAATCGTAACCGAACCGAAATATCGGTTCGGTTTTGTTTTAGTATTAGCTTCCTAATCGAACCGAAAAATTGAACCGAAAATATATTATTTTATTAATTTTTAGCTATATATATGTAACATATTATACATATATACATATATAGTCTATCTGAATGTTCCAGTTCCACACAATTTTATGTTAAAAATATAACAATCCAAGCCCAAATAGTAAGTACTTACTATTGAATAAGATTGAAGCTGTATGTATAACTCAACAACACTGGTTTGGATAACTCAACATAGAACGAGGACTTGCAAATAAACTATGTTCCACTTGAATCAGTAAAGAAAGAAGATTTGGTATATACACATATGGTTTTGAGAATTATAGTGAAGAAGTCATCAATAGAAGTCCGGGCGAAGTTCATTAATATGTTCATGCATCGGAGTAATAAGGTTGAAGATATTCAAAGCAATTCTTAGGGTTAGTGTGAAGATCTCAAGGGTTCAAGTGAAGTTAATTGGAGATTATAGATAACTTAACAATGCAATGCAAAGATTATATTACGAAGGCCTCAGAGCGGAGTCGCCTGTGAACCAGGCCATTGTGCTAGGCTTCAGTGATCGGTGAAAGGAAACTAAGTATTATCACTAGAAAAATGGTTAAGTGAGGATATTGAAGCATAATGTCATATGAATAGTATGAAGACTCGAAGATCTGAAGATTGGATGAGGAACAACATAGAACACTACGAAGATCAAGCTTAAGGGTTCGATGACCAGAAGGCTTCAGTGGATCATAATTTCAAGAATATTTCTTATGATTCTTGTTGGCTCCAAGACTTAAAATGACAAGTAAACTATAGATTGAAGATGTTTACACCTCGGTCGCCATCAAGATCTCAAGGAATGCAAGTTTAAATGCTTGGTCGCCATGGTCCTTGGTTCAAGTATTCTTCCAGCTGCACCCTTGGCTCCTATTGAGTTCTAAGGCTTCAGGGATTGAATTTTACCAAGGCAAAGGCCTACATGTCGATATCTAGAGTATCTAGTTCAACATCTAGCTTCTGTATGAACTCAAGTCGACAGCTAAGCTTGAAAATAAGAAAAATTCTAAGGAAAAAGTTAGTCCTCTGCATGAACCTTGGCTCTAGTCGATTCCTAGCTTTCTCATTGGGTTCCTGTCGAGTTCTAAGCTTCCCTAGCAATTTAAGGTTGACATCTGACACAATTCTCTCTCCTGGTCGACATCTGAATTATATTGGTTGAGCTTGGTCAATATCTGACTCAGATTGGATGGCTCATGTCACCTTGAAAGCTTCCAGGAATACGTTTATCGATGACTAGGGTGATGTCATATTTCTAGTCGGCATCTAGCATATTAAAAAGAAGTTTATTGACATCTGAATATGATTGGATCTTGCAAATTCAGATGAATGAATGAGAAGAGGCCACATCAGTCTTTCCCCTTGTCCAAGCTAGTATCAGATCTGCAGCCTATATAATAATCAAATCAGTAGCTAAAAATTAGTATTTTTTTTCAACAGCTTAACTAAATTTTGCAGGATTTACTTCTTGGAGAATAGTTTGATTCGATTTATTGATTTTTATAAAGAGAAGTGCTACCCATTTTTAGTCTTACCATAAAGTCTTACATTCTTGTAAAACACTCATTAAATCTAACACTTATCGCTTGTATTGATTTCTCCTTGATAAAAGTTTATCTTTTTAGAGTGATAGGAATCATTGGATATGTATTCATTGTGTGTAGACAAACCTCATGGTTATTCTTCTTAAATAAGAATTTAACCCCAAAAATCTGTTTAGGTCTATTTTGATTTTGATTCCACTGCTATAACTTGATAAAAATGATTAAATTACATTCACCCATATAATTGGACTTTGGACCCAACAATTGGTATCAGATCCAGGTTAATCGATATACAGATTAAATCCGTTAGATTGACAAGTTTTGTGTTGATTTTTGTTGTACGAAGACTGAGAGTGCTTTTGTTGGTGTAGATCTAATGTTCAGATTGTCGGTTTGACTGATTGGATTTTGGTATTGTTGACTGATTGGGTAGTTTAATATTAAAACTACATATTGTAAAATTCTCTTAGGTCTGAAAATATGAGTGGTCGGAAAGTTAGCAGTATTAAGGCTCATCAGTTCGATAAATTGCAGTATAATCTATGGAAGAAAAAAATGTTTTTATATATTCGGGCTTCAAATCAAGAATATATGAACATCTTAAGGAATGGGAAGGCATGCGACTACGAAGGAACATCCAACTATTACCGGAACTCAATATATATGTCCTGAAGCTGAATGGACTACAAAAAATAAAAATTAATTGGATAGGATGAAGGCCTACAACTTATTTTGGCGGATTATATGGATGAATATATGAGTCACGAAATTATAGCATGTGAGACTACTAAGCATATGTGTAAAACCATAGAACTTTTGATGGAAGGAACTGAAGATGTCAGGCAAAATTGATTGATTTCTTGACTTCACAATATAAGGCATTTAAATCTCTACCAGGAGAAAGTATAACCCAAGTTTTTGAAAGGCTAATAATTATTGAATGAGCTGGGTAAACATGGTAAGAATTATCCTCAAAGACAAGTCAACGGGAAGTTCATGCTGACCTTGCCCTCACCATTTAGATAATAAAGCTTCATTTGTTCGTGAGCGTGCTGACTTTGAGAACATGACACTTAAGAAGGTGTACGGTAAGATGAAAACACATGAGATGGAGCAATACTAAAGAAAAATCATTTATGATGCTGGTACAGTTGATAGCAAGAATTCTAAATTGCTTAAGACCACTATGCTTGTTGCTAGTGACTACAAAGAGCTAGACACACCTGATGCAAAGCCAAAGTCAAAAAAAGAAATGCTATTTGAAGCTGATATGGATGATGGAAGCCTCTATGGTAATCCAAGTGACTATTATGCCACTGAAGAGCTGCAGAGTATGGAAGATCCCACTATGGCCAACCTTGCAAGGATATTTAGCAAGATCAGGTTTAGAAGGAAGCAAGGCCTTAAAGGTTTTGGAAGCAATGATCATGGGCAAAGGTAAAATTTATCTTTAGGTTCTGTCTACAAGACAAGGATGGTTGACATAATCAGGTTCAGATGCTACAATTGTGATGAGGTTGAACACATTGCCACTGAATGCAGAAAGTCACAAAAAGCTAAGGAAAAAGGAAAGGTTCATTAGAAAAAAGGATTATGGCAGCTCAAAGAAGTATCCAGTGAAATGTTACATCGTTGAAGGAAAAGTTTGGGATGATATTGATGATGAAGAAGAGCAATTTGGAAATCTAGCACTGATGGTAGAATCCTCCTCATAGGTACAATTTTCAAATGTTGTGATTTACCTGCTAAAATCAATGTGAGAAAGAACACTGTTGTTTTTACACAGACCTTCCTAGCGTATTCTAATGCAGTTTCTTATGAAAATCTTAAGGTTTAGTGCAAAATCATGGAATATGTTAGGCAATATGAAGCCTTAAGAGATGTCTATAGAAACTATTGTACTACACTAAGATGCATTAGGGCTACTGTAGTTGACTTAGAAGAAGAACTAAAGAAGCTTCAAATAGAAAATGATAAGTTAGTTCGTGATCATGTCATTATGAAAAATCTTAAGTAAAATAATCATTATCTAGAACTTAAGATCAAGAAGCATGTTGAGACTAAGCTTAAACTTAATAGTAAGATTATAGAACTTGATACTAAATTGCATACTTTTATTGATTCTGCTATCTTGCTAAGAAGCTTATAGCTAACCAAGTAGTTAATGAAAAGGTGGGGATATGCTTGGACTATGATGAACTTATAAAGTCTTCTAAGAAACATGTAGTTGAGCTTGAGCCTATTCAAAAGGTTATGAATCCCCTAGTACACCCCATGTTCTTAAGAATGCAAAAATGCCATTTTCTAAGAAAGCTATTGTTAGTCCCAAAGTATCATAAAAAGGGGGTTGAATACGATACCTACGATTTCTTTCGAATCGTTTCCAGTTCTTCGTTAAATGTACGAAATCGAGAAGCATAAAACAATTCAACTAATATATTGTTTAATTAATATAAACCTTGAGGTTGCTACACTCCAATAGATTTAGATTAGATACAATAAATTCAGCAGCATAAGTGTAAAGATACAAGCTCTTTTAAAATTAATAGCTTTAATGGAGCTCTCATATTTGTTGTAGTTGGTTACTGGTGAAGATAATGAGCAAAATTAATTCCTTCTGCTCCTTTTGTGTACATTTCACAAATTTCCATTATGGCTTAATTACAGCCACATTAATCAATTTGTGCTCCTAGCAATAAATTAACCAAGGCATTGGTGGCGCCTAGAGCGAATACCGATTTGGTCAAAATCTTTAAGCTATCAAGTGGTGCCTAAAGTGGTCAAGGAGGGCTTCCTTAGTTTTTGTAGCAAGTGGCTCCTAGAGTGTAATAACCCCAAATTTTATAATCTGATGAATAGTTACTTGTACTGATTTTGTTGATTAATAAAAAATTTCAGAACACCCTATATAGATATTCTGTTATGGTTATTCTGAGATCATATTAGTACTCCATAATATAAATGAGTGTATATAAAGGCCGTCAGAATTCGAATTCAAATTCGAATACTTTGATTTTTCCCGAAAATCCACCAGATATCGAAATAATTAAGTATAAGGTAACATGATTAAAAGGAATTTAATTCAAGGATTTTAATTTAGGATCATTAAAGGAGTATAAAATATTAAGAAAAGTTCAGGGAAGCGAGTAATAAGATCCGTATTGATCCCTCAAACGATTAACACAAACGAGAGTTAAGCGAACCGTAAAACAAATAAGCGACCAAGGTTCAAGCTTATGCAATAAAAAATGAGATTAAACAAACAATTAAGTACTAATCAAGAGAATTATAGCAAGATGATGTCATCAAGTCACAAGGAACTGACAAGTGGTAAGGAGGTGACACAGAAATGATGATGTTATAAAAGAAGAAGATATTTGTGCAGGATTAATTGTGGC